>NC_056566.1:22260763-22269992 GCF_013358625.1 Macadamia integrifolia
TTATCCATGGATATCCTCTACATTTCTTACATGCTATATCATGTGATCCTGATCCATTTTTCCATCGATGATTATCCTCTATGCATATGTCTGTTAATACACATATATTTTCTTCTAAATATTGCTGCATAACACTTGGTATTTCTTCTTCATTATCTCTTTCTTCAATATTCGGATTATATATTTCTATAGATACAATGCTGTATATTGATTCTGTATCACTTAAATCATCTTCAACATCTATCAAACAGCATTTTGAATCTTGTACCACTAAAGATCTCTTTGTATCCTCATTTATTCTTCTTGGACACTTTGATGCTAAATGATCATCTCTATCACATATAAAACATCTTAATTTTCTTTTATAGATTCTATTTGTAACATTTCTGCTGTTTTTCTTGCTGTATCAGGAGAGGGGCTCCTTTCTGGTATCATAGGCTTTTTGCCTTTGTCCATCTTCTTTTTATATCTCTTGTATACTTCTTCTAAACTGGGAAATTGATCAGAATCAGGAGAGAAACTCCTTCTTGATTCAGATCTTTTTGTCTTCTGAAAAATGTCAGGCTTATGTTAGTAACTTAGGTAAACATTCACGAGATAAATAATCTGCAATATACAAAATACAACAAAACTTAGATTATATTAATAGAAGTATTACTTTATTATTAAAACAGACTCAACAAGATACTGAATCTGATAAAATGGTTATATTAGAATTATTAAGATTATCTACAAAAATAGAACAAAAGTTCTTAGAAATAACTAATCAATTTGATATAAGAATTACAAAAATAGAAGATTTATTAAAATTTTATAACACATAAAATTCCAGAAAGAATATTAATAACCGAACAAATAAGAATAAGACATTGGGTAATAATACTATTTCTATAGGTGAAAAAATATCATATCCTAAAGATCCTTTTGTGGACTTGGCTGGTTTTATTCCTCCATTCTCAATGATTTCCATCCACTCAATTCTTGGTTCTTCATATATCCTTGGACTAAGGTCTTCTTTACTTTGTAATTGGGCTTTTAATATAGTAATTTCATCTTCCAAAATCTCTACTAAATATTCCGTAATGACTGAAAGAAGGTTAAGGTCGAAGATCTTTCTTAGGGAGTGATTAAGACACTTGAACTCTGTATTATGTTAGGAGTAGAGGACTGACATATAACCAGAGAATAGTCTAAAGCTCTAGATCTAGATCGGTACATCTGACAATCAGACTATGTAGCCTTAGGTTCATACTGCTTGTTCTTCCAGTAATATTCCAAAAGAATAGGTCTTTATGCTCTGGACGTTGAGGCAAGGTGGCCGTTTAGTCCCTGAGAGCAAAACCCCTGTGTGAGGGTATGAATCATGTTGGCATGGCGTCCCACATGAACTGGAAGACTTTCAGTTCCTGGCTAAGTATTCCCTTAATTAAAACTGACAGTCTGAGTTAGCATACCAAAAGNTTTTTTTTTTAACATAATCTAAGCTTATATAAGACGCCATGCTCATATAACTCACATCCTCACACTGGGGGTCAACCGGTGATATACGCACAGTATTTAGGCCCAGTTCTTTTGGTATGCTAACTCAGACAGGATTTTATCTTGTGAGTTAAATTTCTTTTCACCTTTAGGGTTTGTTTTAGAATATAAAGGTCCTATTATTTTTCCTAAATTTGGGATAAAGTCCCGTGCTTGATTTACTAAGCCTATAAAGCTTTTTATATCTTTTGTAGTTTTCAATTCTGAAGGAAATTCTAAAATTTTTATAGCTATATGAGGTTGTAATTTTAACTGTCCTAGTCCTATTTCAAGTCCTAAGAACTTAATTTCTTCTTTTCCTATTTCCATCTTTTTCTTGGAAACTACTAATCCATGTTTGTAAAATTCTAAAAGTATTTTATGAAGATGTGCAATATGTTCATAATTCTCTTTTCTTGCTTCTTTTATCTTGGCAAATTGATAACTACAGCAATTTATGCTGGTCATAAAATGCTCTCTTCTTTGCTTGTTATATGGATCTTTCAGAATCTTAATTTGATTATAATTGGATTAATTAGAATATTAAAGAAACTAGAATTAATAAGTGAGAAAATTAACTTTACCAGAGAACTTGATGATATAGGACAAAAACTAAGTAATTTAAAGATATCTACATCTGAAGACAATATTAGAATAATAAAAAAAAGACTTTTAATGGAAGTTTTATACTAGAAAATCAAAACAACAGTGATAATGGAAGATAGGATAATAACACAGGAAGAAATAAAAATATTAAAACAATATGATAAGTATGGTTTAATAGGAACATTATTATATAAAAGAAAATTAGGTGTTGAACTCTTTAAAGAAGATAAAATAAGATTAGAAAATCTAGCAATAGAATCAGGAGTTATAACAGAAAATGAAGAATTAATTGATAGAGGAGATAGATTTATTATTTTAAAGGGGGTTTTGGCCGGAAGAACTGTCGGTTCAGTTGGGTAGCACAGAAGGATATGTGCTAGACAGAGGGCACAGAAGGCACACCAGGGGAAGAGATAGAAGAAGAAGAAGGATCTAAGGATATTTTGTAGGGTTTTTGACAGAAATGAAGAAAGAAAAATTTCAGGATCGAGATATGCTAAAATCCAGGGAAATAGTGATCTCCTGGTTCTGTATAGCAATCAGAACGAGATTGGTAAAAACCTTTCTCCGATCCCTTTTTTTTTTTTTTTTTTTTTTTTTTTTTTTTTTTTTTTTTAACATAATCTAAGCTTATATAAGACGCCATGCTCATATAACTCACATCCTCACACTGGGGGTCAACCGGTGATACACGCACAGTATTTAGGCCCAGTTCTTTTGGTATGCTAACTCAGACTGTAATTTTTAATTAAGAGAATACTTAGCCAGGAACTGCAAGTCTTCCAGCTCATGTAGGACGCCATGCCAACATGATTCATACCCTCACACAGGGGTTCTGCTCTCAGGGACTAAACGGCCACCTTGCCTCAACGTCCAGAGCATAAAGACCTATTCTTTTGGAATATTACTGGAAGAACAAGCAGTATGAATCTAAGGCTACATAGTCTGATTGTCAGATGTACCGATCTAGATCTAGAGCTTTAGACTACTCTCTGGTTATATATCAGTCCACTACTCCTGATATAATACAGAGTTCAAGTATCGTAATCGCTCCCTAAGTAAGATCTTCGATCTTAACCTTCTTTCAGTCATTACGGAATATTTAAAAAGAATTTACAGAACAAAAGGAAAAATTTCTGTCTGAACCTTACATCATATCCATTAATCCTTCTCGAGAAACTACTCACACATATTTAAACTAAGCCATAAACAAATTTGAAAGAAAGAAACAAAAATTAAAGGAGAGCTTAACTGGATCTAGCTGCCAGAATCGAGAGGCTCGACTGTAGGCTTCAGTCTGAAGCTAGAAGAAGAAGCTCTGAAGTATTTAAAAGAAAAGAAAGAAACTTACAGGAATGATGAACTTCTTTTATTAATCTGGAGATATCGTACAGGAACTATTACAAAGCAAAACTTCTAAAAATTTTCTTCCTGAGAGGCTCTCTCTCAAATGAAGAAACTTCCTCTATTTATAAGAAAAATTTACAAAGTAGATTACAAAATTTTTGAAATCCGGGGGTCCGGATAAGCCTTCTGAGATTTTTCTAGAATTGATGAAGAATAAGCACATAATAGAAAACAGAGAAGGTGGGATTGCAAGCAAGCTGAGGGTGCAGGTTTGCAAAAGAGATTAACCCTCACCTCGGCCGAGATGTTAATTAGCAGAGGGAGGGAAACAAAGCCTGGTTGTGGTCAGTCGGGGGTAGAGGGAGTTGGGATTTTGGTAAAAACAGACGGTGAAGGTTGGGTTGCTATGGCGATGGCGATGGCGATGGCGATGGCAATGGCAAGGGTGGGGATTTGTACAGAGACGAACAGGAAGGAGTAAGGTAGAAGAAGAAAAAGGATTGTGGAACAGCAGCGTTGGGAAGGGACGGCAAGTTGTATAGAGGTTGAAGAGGTGGAGCGGCGGGAGGAGGGAGATCCAACAAAGGGCGGTGAGAGGGAGAGAGGGTGAGGATTCAGGTCAAGCAACGAGTGGTAAAAAAATAAGGGGAGAGATAAGGTGTAGCAGCAGTGGATTGAAGGTTGGAACCTCTTCTCTCAATCCAATGGTTTTATTTAAGATGATTGAATCCTACGAGTAAAATCCTGCTAGCACATAAGATTCCTAGGTAGCCCCCTAGCATACCTATCTCTCTTCCCTCTTTAATTTTTCATAGAAAAAAGGTTTTCCACCCGCGTAGATTCAGACATAGCTGGGTGTAAAAAGACACATATGTCCCTATATCTGCTTAGTATTTTCACATCCAGCTATGCCTAGGCATAGAGGGCACGGCCACAGTACAGGTGGACAGCATTCTCTTGTCCCTTTCTTTTTTTCCTGTTTCATATGTTTTTCCTCTTTCTTTTGCTTTTTCTCTCGTTTGCCTTTTTGATGGAGTAGACCCATATATTACCATATCACACGAGTGTATTTGTTGATTTATGAACCAAGATGTCACCATTGTATCTAGAAGTAACATGAAGAAAATAAAATGGTAAAGCATGTCTGGTTAAGCCAGGTATACATAAGTTTATCCAATTGCCCAAAACATGACGTGAGGCAATATGGACGAGACCCAATTTTGAAGGAAGGTAGACCTTGAACTCTTCTGTTTATCTACTTCAATTTAAATGGAGTTTTCCAAGAGATAAAATGGGGATTTGAAAATTCTAGAATCATGGGAGAGTTTATGGTAATGATCGGAGTACCACAGATGTGCATGAATATACGTTGGGATGCATGCGAATACATGAAAACAATATATGCATGATTGAATTTAAGTATGAAACTTGACCCATCATATATTTCGCTATATCGAAAAATTTTGTAGACGGAAGCTTATCTCAACTAGGCTATGAAGTGGCATTATTTTCCTAGAAACTAATAAGCATTACTTTACAAATATTAAGTGAAAAAATAAAAAATAAAAAAAAATTGCATGGCTCTCTGTTTAGGAATGATCTCGCATTTTGAACCACAAGGACAAATGATGTGGCCATTCTGATTGTTGGATAAAAAAACCGTAGTCTAGAGCTAGTCATGTGTCAAATTTCATATTCAAATTCAATCAAGTATTTCCCGTTTATTTCCATGCATATTTATGGTATTCCAATTGCTTTTATACACTCTCCTGTGGTCTTGGAATTTTTTTTTTTTTTTGGTGGTAGATATGGTCTTATTTTTTTTTGCTAACGACGGATATTCAGGCCTTCGGCCTGACTAGCCCCACGGACTTATACTGACCTCATAACTGCATGGACCAGGTCATACCAGGGTTCAATGATAACCGTTCAACGTTCACTGAAAATAGTGAAGAGCACTAAATACCCCGTGTGAGTGGCCCAAGGTGTGCCTAGTGGTAAATATGGTCTTGGATTCTTCGATGCTCTATTTATCCACTCGATAAACCTTATTTTGATTGAATATAATTTGACATATAAGCAAGTAACTTGGAATCTATTTATCTACAAAATTTAGATCCCTTCAAATATAACATGTGTTAGATATTTAAGCTCATGTAGAAAAGAACTTCCTAAATGTACCACGTAGGAAAAACTTTTCATGTATTAATATATTATACAAGCTTTATAAAACATTGGGTTCACCTAGAATATCCATATTCTTAATGTCTGGACTTGGATAGCAATTATATCAATTGGATTTTAATACCTATAATGGTGTATCATCTTCAAATTCACTATAATTACATTCTTAGGGGATGTTTGGTCCAATTCAAAATGAACCCCAGTATAATAATGTTTGATTTGGAATTCTAAGTTATAGCCGAATTAAAAGAATTTGTTTGGTTAACACATTCATGGGTTGCCTAGATGGTTAGGGGTCTTAGGATGAATTGGAGATTGTGTGGATAGGCGCACGATCTTATGTTCGATTCCCCACTTGTGCCTTTGCGATTTAAGTGAAGACCATAGTGGCAAGTTGCTACCACGGTCTTCACTTAAATCTTCCCAAAGATTAGTCGAGGTGCTCATACACTGATCCCAATACAGATGTATCTCCAAGTTGTATTCATCTATTGCAAGATGAATTCATAAGCCAATTGGATTCACTTACGAATATGGACTTGGGATACTGATCATATCACGTGAATTTGGATGCATGTAGTGGTTTATCCTCTTCAAACTCACTATATTTATACACCTATGCTGAACCTTTCTTTTCAAATTTTTATGTCAAAAACTCCTACTTGTTAATACTATAAACGTTTATAGAAATTCAACCCCCCCAAAAAAAAAAATATATATATATATATATAGAAATTAATACTCGATTAGTACTTCTACCCAAAAAAACAAAATCTTTATTAGCACATAAAATTTGTGAGTGATCTAGTTGATCTTTCCAGAATCCAAACATGAATCTTTGATAAAAACGTCTTATTAGAAAATCTTCAACAAGATACACAACAAAATGCTTAATTAAATAAATACATATATACGAATGCTAGGATAGCCTAGTAGTGATAGCTTCGGCTTGTGGAGCCGGCACGCAGGGAAGGAGATCGTGGGATCAGACCCTATCTGCGCATCTATGATTTAAGTGAAGATCATGGCAGTGGGTTGCACGTAAGTTGGCCTGGACACCTTGGTTTAAAAAAAAAAGTACATATATTTAACCAATTAAAAATTTAATAAAAAAAAATGTGTAAATGGCACTTGGGTACACACGTGTGGAATTTATCATTTAAGGTATCTCCGGTTTCATAATATGATGTACAGGACCACCTCACGTGTTTTCACTGTAACTTCATTTTAATTCCTCCTATTTTATAATCCCAATTTTACCCTTGTGTGGCCTTAATCTTCTTCTCTCCCGATAATTATGATTATGGAGTACCATGGAATTTAGGTTCAGACTGTTTATCTAGATTGGACCATATCAGTTCACTTTTTTATCTTTGTTAAAAAAAAAAAAAAAAATACATACATTTTTTTTTACTGATTTATCTTTAAAACAATACGGTAATCGATCTGGATCAATATACGATTAATATAATACCGAATACGTAGACCACCTTATCTGAAGTAGGGGTGTCAAAAAAGCCTGGTCAACCCAAATCAGCCCTAGCCCGCCCTGAGCCCTAACAGGGTTTGGGCTGAGATTTCAGCCCATAGGATGGGTTAGGGTTGAGATTTTCAGGCCCAATGCAAGGTTAGGTTGGGCCTGGGTTGAGGCCTCAACCCAACCCAACCCAATCCAACCCAACCATGTGTATTAAATATATAATCATATAAATATGCTAATAATTATTAATGAGTACTTCTAGAAATAGGTCTTTGGTTTCCAACAATCTATACTACGAAAACTTTGATCTTTGGCCTCTGCAATATATCAAGATCAAGCAACTAAGTAGCCAATAGTATTGGGTTGGACTGAATTGGTTTAAACTGACCCAATCAGGGTCCATTAGAGCTGGATTGGGTTGAGCAAAACCCGAAGATTAGGACTGAGCTGAGATATCCCAGCCCGACCTAGGCTTGGGCTAGGACTTGGGTTTAGTTAAGAGACCTTAGGGTTGAGTTGGGTTGGATTGGTTTTTTTAAAACCCAGCCCAACCCGGCCCATTGACACCCCTAATCTGAAGTGAGGCAGGTACGTAACCGAATAAGTACGCCACCTTATCTGAAGTGAGGCAGGTACGTAACCCTGTTCTCATCACTGCAAGTGAAAGCATTGTTTCGTCTTTATTGTAGTCTTGTATAGAATCTGTGATTAAAGATATCAGAATAGGTGAAAGACAAGTTTGAATCCAATGTAAGGTATATAAATGAGAGGTTAACAAGTGTTGCAGAATAACGTGTTGGTCTAAGTGAGTAGATACCAAGCTCAAGACAAAATTGAAGTTTGGAATGACTGAAATCCATCCAAGAAGGTAAAGCCCAAGTAAAATTGAAGTCTCGAATCCCGTTCCAAGCGTGTGATAAAAAATTAAAAAAAAAAACCCCGAATGTCCCAAGCTTCAACTTCTTCTGATGTCTCTCTACAAAACCACTCTCTCAAAGCTCTCTCCCCGAGCACATCCAACCACCAAGAGCGCGCCCTTCTTCGTATTACCTACTTCTGTTCTCTCTCTCTCTCTCACACTCACTCACTGTTCGATTCTATCATTTCTTCAAGGTAATTCTCCTAAGCTTTTGTCAGATCTTCATGTAAATAGGTTTTGGGTTATAAATTTGTCTCTGAGTTATCATTTTTTTATTATCGATTATTGCCTTTTGAGAGATTTTAGTGTTCACAGTGCTCTTACTTGGGAATATAGCTTACACATACATTCCTGGAAATAATGGTTATAAATTATAATGATTGTTTACTGTCTGCTCTTTTTTTTTTTCAAAAGTCCAATCAAATGCCTCCTGCTATTCAAAGCCTGCTGTTATCTACTTATATAAAATCTCAAAAGTCAAAATCTTAAATTTTGAAAGAAATTAGCTGTTGAGAGAGTAGCTGCACCCCTGTGGCAGTCTAAAAAATGGAAACTAAAAGGGTATTTTGTAAGAACAAAACTTGACTGCTGCCTAGGTTTTAGCCAAGTACCTGCAAGCCCTGGTACCAGCCAAGGAAATGAAATCTCAAGGTTGAAGTGGAAAATTTCACCCAAGGTGAGTATTTTTAAATCCACCCCTGATATTCCATTCTCTTGGTTGCTACCATGGGGTTGGCTACAACCCAGGCAACAGGGAAATTTTTTCCATTTGTAAGAACAAAACTCAGTTGCTGCCTAGGTTATAGCCAAGTAGTTGCAACCCCTGGTACCAACTAAAGGAATGGAATCTCAGGGGTAGAGGTGGAAAAATTCACCCAAGGTGGGTATTTTCAAACCTGCCCCTGGGATTCCGTTCTCTTGGCTGCTACCATGGGGTTGCAGCAAGTAGCAACGAAATTTTTTCCATTTGTAAAAACGAAACTTGGCTGCTGCCTGGGTTGTAGCTAAGTAGCTGCAACCTTTGGTACCAACCAAGGGAATGGAATCTCAAGGGTAGATGTGAAAAAATTCACCCAAGTTGAGTATTTTCAAACATGCCCCTGGGATTCCATTCTCTTGGCTGCCACCATGGGGTTGTATCCACTTGGCAGCAACCCAGGCAGCACCGAAATTTT
>NC_056566.1:22270092-22369132 GCF_013358625.1 Macadamia integrifolia
TTTTTTTTTTTTTTTCAGTTGTTTCTAAATGGCTCTACAATCAGATAGAGGATTGGAGTTGATCTATTCCCTGGTTTTGGAAGTAGTAGGAACTATTTCAAATTTCAGATGGAGTTGTTCTTACTAGGGGTGTCAACCGGTCGGGCCGGTTCGGTTTCGATCGGGCTTAATCGGGCTTGAAGATTTTCAAAGGCTACACCGTGTCCGCCCATTTAACTAATCGGGCTTAGTTATTGAGGGCATGGTACACTTTATATTCGGTCGGTCGGTCTCGGGTTATAATCGGGCCATCTTAATCGGGCTTTAGTTGGGCCTTAACCGGGCTACGGACATGTTTAATGTTAAACGGGCTTTAACCGGTTTTTAAACGGGCCCTCTTTAAAATGTGCTATTATATTCCGGCCCACTTATGCAAGCCCAAAAAAATGACAATAAATCAATAAATGATACAAAATATAACCATTATTTAAAATGTGAACATGTCTTTACTTTTTAGTTTTTATTCTTTAATTTGGGGGGTAAAATAGGTATTCTACAATCATTAAAGGGTCGGGCCAAGTCGGTGCACAATAGGCCGGTCTAGGTCTGGCGTTATTCGGTCGGTCTCGGTCGGGCGCCCGACGGTTAGTAGCAAAATAGAGACCGACCATTTATAAACGGGCCGGGCTCAAGCCCGACACGTTTAATAAATGGTCCGGGCCGGGCCGGTCTTTAAACGGTCAGTCCCGGTCGGTTTACCCGGTTCGGGCCACAAATTGACACCCCTAGTTCTTACCCTTCTTCAAGTTCAATCTATTGCTAATGATATGTGATGTTGCAACTCTAGTTTAGCTAGTCCCACATAGAAGGCTCCGATGGAAGACTTTTTAACGCTTAAATCAGCATCCGAGTACACAGTGAGGAAAAGGAAAACAAAGTATAATTTGGGTACAGGGGGACTATCATCCACTTTTTTTTGTTGTGGGTGTCCCTGTGATCCTTAACCTGACCGTGGATTATAATGTAGAGGCTATCCCCTAGGACATTACGAAGTAACAAACTTGTTTCGTGGAGGAAAAATCGATGGACACATGGTCGATTGAGATGATGATCTGTGGTTGGTATACTTTGTCTCCTCTCTATTGGTTGGTTACATTTATGCGTATTAATGTATGCGTATCAATGAGTAAACCCTCCTCCATTATTGATTTGTGAGCCACATATGGTTGAAAACAATTGAATTGTTGTAAAATAGAGTAAAAATGGCAATTTAATGTGATACTTGATAAGTGGACACCTAGACTAGAACATATAAATGTAATAGTGGGAATTGCAATATCACCTCTTTTTTTTTGTTGGTAGAAAGCAGGACTATTTATTCATGCTTGTCCAACGCTCAGTATCCATGTTACATACATTAGATAACCAAGGAATGGAGAGAGGCCACACTATTTCACACACACAAGATAGGGCTTTTGTTGTAACCCGACAGTCACTGAGAGGGGGGGTGAATCAGTGAGTCCAATTCCGATCCCCAAAAAACTTGTCTGATATCTGGCCAAGAAAAACCTGATATACCTGTCCCTGTTTGCACACAGTCGTATGCACACTCAACCTCTCATAGGCACTTCCAAGTATGCACACCCATTCCACATTCCACGCACTTCAATATCAAATGCAAACAACAAGCACCCACAACACAGGGTTTTTACGAGGTTCGGTAATTTGCCTACATCCCCGGAGTAGTGCCTGTAAAGGCTTCGTACCTACTCAATACACTACTTTTGACTGCACCCACAGTCGGGAGCACCCACACCCAATTTTCTCAAGCCGAAGCTGAGATGGCACTCGTAGTGCCGATACAATTTGTAGCACCCACTACACGGGAGCACCCACTCCTGGTGCTTAGCACCCACTAAGCACACAATAAATAATACAATTAAATTGGGCTTATATCAATGCCCTACAGTCAAGCTCTGCCTAGCATATGCATCCACAACTAGCTAGCATGCTTACAGTTCATCCACAACTAACCTAGCATGTATACATTCATCCAAAACTAACCCTAACATACATACATACATGTAATGTAAAATCCAAGGTTAGAGAATCTCACAACCGATTGCCTGAGATGACTGGAAACTTGTACTGACAAGTTTGGTGCTCACACCTTCTCTCTCCTTGGCTTCTTGCTCTTCAAAGCAAACACATCCTTGCTTTCTTCTCTTCTTCCTTGGCTTTGAGTTAATGTACCATTAACACACTTCAACCACCTCTTTTACCTCCTTTAATGGCCTAAGAACATTTATCATCAAGAATGTATGTTCATTCAAGGACCAACAAAGAGGGGGAAGCTTCTCCTATCAAAACCGTAGCCTTCCTTCACTCAAAACCCATTTTTCTTACTTCCATGGTGTAGGTTTTGAAAAAACAAAGAAGCTGCAACTTGGTTCACCCAAATCCGACTTAAAATGAGGGAGATATGACCTTTTGAAATTGGAGCAATGAGATAGCCTGAAATGGAATCTTCGTACGGGTGGCGTAGGCTACACCGGCGGCGCGCGCAACAGGGTCGAAATCTGACCGTAGATCTCATATAAAAGATCTTATAATCCAAGCCGTCCGATTAAACCAACGGACAATAGATCCAAACCGTTAGATTTGAATCTCAATGACATCATCATGATGTAGGCGCTGACATCGTCAGAAGTGTTGTCGATCTATGATTGGTTGCTTTTCCGGATTTTAAGGGAGCTTGTCTCCCACTCACAAAAGTGAAAATGCATATTGACCGTTGGATCCGAATCTTCCATGATGGCTTTAATCATATTTCATGAGATCATTAAGATCGGAATCCTTTTTATACCTTCTATACACGCGCGAAACACAATAACATACCTTGATATAGTGTAGCGCCAGCGCATCAAGAATTATGAATCTAACCAATCAAATCCCACGCGCAAGCATCTATCTCGTCCATATCACTTTAAAATCTCAGCAACCTTTGGATGGGCATCAAGCCTACGTGGTCGAATCTTGACCATCCATTTCACTTCCCTTTACTCCTCTTTATTACAATCAAGCCCCTGACTCCATATGTTTCAGTGCTTAAAGACACCTTGCAATTCAGACCTTCAAAATCTTTAAATTACACAAAAGCCCCTCGAATTTCAAAAATAAATTCCGAAAAATCCACCCAACACCGAGAGCAACTGATGGATTTTCGGTTTGGATTTTCGAACCGACTTTACGGAAACACTTATAACTTTTTCATACGATATCCGATCGAGATGAAACGAAGTGCGTTGGAATCGTAAATGGATGCTCTACGACTTTTCAGAAGACTCAATCATCTGAATCGTCCATGTAAAAAGACAAAAATGCCCCTACACCTTTCCAATGACGTATCTTTCTCATACGGAATCGGAATGCGATGAAATCAGAACCGTTGGAAAGATTGTATTTTTGTCGTATTGTTACATGTAGAACACTTCCTTTAAAAAATTCATCTTCAATACCGAAACTGCCCTCGACTGCCATAAATGCCGTAACTTCTTCATACGGTATCAGAATGTGACGAAATCAAATGCACTGGACTAGGAAAATTACAATCTATCTTTTTCATGAAGAACTGATCTTCCAAAAATGTCATTTTCATTGCCGAAAATTCCCTCGATCGTAAATAGGCCAATTTTGCCAGTTTTGACCCAGAAACCCGCACCACCTATTAATGATGTATTAAACCACTCCATGCATACCAAGCTGCTCTGTTATCTCATCGGTGACACTGGATACTGCCATGTCATCATTTTCATCCACGTCACCCAAACTGGCCACGTCATCACCGCCATGTGGCCGAGTTGCCAACAAGGACAACCATAAAACAACACTTTTCTCATTTATGACACTCGTACGTTGGTGAGAAGAGTAAAGAGGAGAGAGAAAAGAAAGGAAAGAAGAAGAGAAGAGAAGGAAGAGAAAGAAGAGATGGATTTCAGAGGCGCCGAGGCTTGATATTCCCATTTCGACGTCGAAAAAGTGATCTTCAACACTAGATCTACATTTAGAGGTGAGCAAAGTTTGAGTTCCTTAAACCTTCACTATACCCAAGTAAAACCCTTGATTTGGGTAGGGTTTCTGGAGATCTTGTAAATCCCCTTTGAAATGATGAATCTAAGGTTTAATAGATGATTTATGTGTTGATCTTAAAGGATTTGAAGAAGTATTTACAAGGTTGGAGAAACATTGTGGATTTGAAGTGATTTTTGGGGTTTGAAGGTGTTTTTGAGCAAAGAAGGTAAGATGGCTTCCCATCCCTTAAATCTAACCTAGATCTAGGTTAGAACCATCCTATAAGATCTTGAATGTGTGAAGAATGGGTTTGGAAAAACCCCATTTGAATCCCCAAAGATTGGGGGAAGTTGGGAAGAAACAGCAGGTTTCCCGCCAAGACCGGTGGGCCATCTGGCCCGCCTGTGGGCACCTGCCTGAGAGGGCAGGGCCCTCGGGCACAATCGGTGGGCTAGACCGGTGGGCCAACCGGCGGGCCGACCTACCCGCTGGTCCAAACCGGTGGGTCTGACTGGTGGGTCAGATAGGTGGGCTGTCCGACCAACCTGAGAGGCTCCAAATGTGATTCTTACGTCCGATTGGACCCAAATCGGACGTGCGACCTTCTTTTAATGTTATAAACATGATTTTTTCATTGGATCTCGTTAATTTTGATCCTAGGATGGTGAAATACTAACCCCGCTCACTCATGTTAGGTTCACCAAATCCTACGCTTCTCGCATCGGATCTCACCCGTACCGAACGGGAATCCTTGTACACTACAGGGAAGTGGGGAGAGGACGTTTGGCCTTGTTTCAAGGCATTGTTTGGCATTCATTTAATTGTATCTAGTCTAGCCATGCCATCATGAAAATGCTATGTAGATTAGTTTATCCTCACATTGATTAAGTATGGGTGTTATGTTTACTTTCTAAATGCCAAGTGATGAGATGCTTATGTGATGAATGTTGGCATCATTGTGCATGATACATTAATAGACTAGATGCCGTAATCGGCTTGGAAATGAGTGCATTGGTGGCCCGTGGTATGGGACCCGATGGCACTATGCAATTATACTATTGTCATATAGGAGCATGCGGTTTAGGATTTTCACCTTCCCGTGCTACGACCCTTCCCAACAGGGGTTAAGGTGTTGGGTTACCATTTGGGGGGAAACAGTGGTCGCGGTTGTCGGGTCACTGTGGCGGTTAGACATAACGCCCGGCAGGTCATTAGGACAGTCAGCAACCCCGGTGGTATATTCAAGAGGGCCAATCGTACTGCTTTTAAATTGCTGGAGTCAGCACCTTTAATTTCAGTCATTTACTTTTCTGTTGAGAGCCGGTGGTCGGCATGTTTTTACTTTTCTGAGTACTCACGGTGGGCCTTCTCCGACAGCCCTATGGGCGTATCGTGGGATGGAGTTCTCGGCTCGTACCCGAAGTATACGCGTACTGTGGCTGTAGTAGCACTAAACCAAAGACTTAGTAATGTTACTTAGGTGGATGTGATTTAAAATGTATTGCATAGCATGTAGTGCATATGATTGTGTTTTGTTGTGTGGACTGCTGTGTGGTCCATCTTTCCACTTACTGAGCTAGTGAGCTTATCCCACGTGTGCACCTCTTTTAGATGATTTTGCAGGTCACCCATCTGAAGAGCACGGGGCGGGTCCCACAGTCAAGTTCCCTGAAGAGGACTGGTGGGCCCCGGAGGAGTTAGAGCACGGCACTGATTGCTCGTGCGAGAGTTGTGCTGCGGGACCGCAGTTCTGATGCCGAGCTGAGCTCCACTTTTGATGCCGAGCCGAGCTCTATCTTGTGAAGCCAAGCTGGGCTCAACCTTTGATACCGAGCTGAGCTCTAGGTTCTGATTCCGAGCCGAGCTGTATACCCTGATTTTGATGATTTTCTTTTTGTACTTGATATGTGAATTGTACTTTTATTGTGTAAATATCATGCCTTCGGGCCCACATGTATATAATTATTGTATCACAATTCGGGTATCAAGTATTATGGGGATATTCACAGGTAAACCAAGTCTTCCGCTGATCTGATAAGCTTTTATTAGTGGTGTGTATGTTGTGGTGGAATACAGTATCAGATGATCCTGGCAGGTTTGGGTTAACCGGTGTTAACTCGGTCATTGACCCGGTTCGGTGTGAATGGGGTGTGACACCGGCTCTCCCCTGTCATCTCTTCTGTGCAGGTCTGCCAAAGCACCAGGAACTGCAAGGAAGATCATCCGGTCAATTTTTTCCGCATCATATTGGCGCCGTCCGTGGTAAATTGTTACAAAAAGTCACCTTGGACCAATGCAATTGAGGAGTGAGAAGGTCGTTTCTTCAACGACAACGCGAGCAAGATCCACTCGCGAAGTACCACTTGGACGTTCCCATTCACCACCAATGGCAGAGCAAGAAAACGTCCCAGCAGAGACCCCTCCAGAAGGACCCCAACAAACCAGGCCCGATGCACAAGTTGCCCAGGGAGAGGGGGATCAGCAGAACCCTCAGCTATCCTGCCATTTCCCATCATCCCAGGTAACTCACCCGAACATGGAAGAACAGATGCAGAGCTTGCAGTTGCAGGTATTAGCTACAAACACACTGGTGAGGGATTTTATACGTCAGTTCGGCTCGGTACTTCCAGTGCCAAGAACTAGTTCAGCTCAGCCGCCTAGGCCTGTTCCGAGCAGACGTCCTAATGACGAATCTCCTGACAACAGCGTCACCCATTAATTAATAGCAAGAAGGGGGTCGGCCAGAACTTCGTGCACTGTTCATTCGGTACCACCGCGCTCTCTTACTGAGGGACGCATACGAGGTCCCGTCCCTTCCCAGATCGGGAGAGCCCATCGTTCTGAACATCATCGGAGCCCAGAGACACATGATACTCATAGATCCCCACCCCGGCTAGGAATACACCAATTGTCGCCTTAGAGACTCAGTAGAGGCGCGCGTCCGCACAGAGAAAAACGTGAAAACTACCAGAGGCCATCTCGGCAAGATCGACCCCACCCGGGTCAGAGCTCGCCCATCGGGGGCCGACCAGAGGTGCAACACGACAAGGTCACCAAGGCCGAGGAAGAAGCCCCAGAAGAGGCGAAGGGCACGCCGATCACCGGATGGCCGAGCCGAGGAAAGAAGAGACAACCTGGAGAGCCGCATCCAGCGACTCATTGAGCGAATAGAGGGAATGCAGAGGCAGGGGCTCCCGCCCGACATGACTGTAACCCTAGCCCATAATGCACTTTTCGACGAACTGATTGACGTCGAGCTGCCCTCAAATTTCGTGATACCTGTCTTCAATGGATATGACGGCACCACAGATCCCTACGATCATCTGCTGTACTACAACTCGGCCATGACAGTTCATGGAAGGTTAGACGCCGTTCTCTGCCGAGCTTTCGCTGCCTCATTAATAATAGGAGCTGCGCTGGTGTGGATGTCGAACTTACGGCCACGGTCCATCCGCAGCTATGAAGAACTGACAAGAGCGTTCCTCACACGTTTCCAAGCAAGTATGAAGCAGAAGCAAACTACACAAAACGTGATGAACATGAGGCAGGGAGCGAGGGAGACTATAAGGGAGTTCCTTGCCCGATTCACCAAGGCGACACTGGAGGTAAAAAACCTACCGAAAGGAGTGGCGTATAGCACATTGTATAACAGGATAATACACCCTGATCTAGTTCAGTCCCTAGCCCTCGACTTACTGGAAACGATGCCCGAACTGTTGAGACGGTGCAATCAATATGCCAACATGGAGGAAGTTTTAGCCGCCCGAGGAATAGATGACAGGGGTGATCAGGAGGAGAAGGAGAAGAAAAGACGACTCTCGTGAGCCGAAGAAAAACAGAACAGATCAACCTCTTGACACAGCTGAACCTGAGCGATATGAACTTGATTGTTCTCAAACAAACCTGCTCTTAGAGATCCAAAATCAGAAGTACTTTCGCTGGCCTAGGCCAATGGCAAGTAAACCAGAAGAGAGGAACCCCAACAGCTGATCACAATACATGCATTTTCAAACCTCATCTAAGGCTCTAAGCAGTATAGCAGTATTGACCCTTAGAATCTTTGACAGAGCCACCTTCACTGATCACTTGCAGATTGACGTAACCTGCCGTTGATTTAAGACCGATATGACTATTGCTTCTAAGAGAAGAATTAAGTGGTTGTACCAATCTCTGTCTTCCTTGAGGCTGTGTTTGTAGCCAAGAGAAGAAAAGAAAAGAAAAGTACAAAAATTGCTTCATTCTCATCCTAGCAATCCCCTTAAAGCATGTTGGCTAGCAAATTTCACCAGAATCTGAAGTCAATGACAACCACCAAACTGGAGCATTTCAACAGTAGCATTCTTTCATGACCGAAGAATGTGAGGGCGAATGAAGCCACAGAATTGCAGATCTTGTCCCAATTAAAGGGAAAAAAATCGTCTACAATTCCGATCTTGTACAATTCCGTGCAATACCACCTTCAAGCGGTGACATGTGTATTGATACCAATACAATGGCCCAGATCTGATTTAAATGCATTTTCACTGATTTAATGTTTTATTAGTTGTACCAGATCTGGGCCATTGTATTGGTATCAATACACGTGTCACCGCCTGAAAGTGGTATTGCACGGAATTGTACGAGATCAGAATTGTAGACGATTTCAACCCCAATTAAAGACCACAAGACGGTCCACAGTTGATTTTTGAACAAAGTTGTTTGACTTCAAGCAACTGCCTGAGAAAGGTTTCCTCTCTGAATTGAACTGCAGATCAAGTTGGTAAGGCTTTGGGGTGGGGGTTAGGGAAAAACGAATATATTGCCTCTTTATTCTTGTGAAAAACATTAGGCTAGTCCCTTCGTGAGGGCAAGCTGATACATAATATGTAGAAAATAAAGAACCTGAAATTAAGATATAATCCGAGAATCAGAATACTGAGCTAAAATTGATGCCCAAGAAAAATGTAGTTTATGATGCACTGATGCCGGTATGCTTGTGGGATTATCCATAGAATCTGATCTAATTTAAGAAGGATAAAGTTTCTGCTCTTTCAGTCCATACCATGCAAAAGGAATAAGTCCTTCAATCAATTAAAAATAAAGCCAGATATAATTCCTTGTCCTTCCCCCTTCTGAAATTATCTATATTGGTGGTGTCCTCTCAATGTGTCTAGAGGCACCATAGCCATTGACCAAATCATCAAAAATATTGCCCCGGAAACTAGATATCCCACCTCTTTTTTTTGGTAAGAGATATCTCACCTCAAACACACAGTAAGGTGTACCAAGTACAAAGTTGCAAACACCATTTAATTTTAAACAGAAGTGAACAAAAATATACAACACTAATAGGAAACCAAAGCTTTAAGGGGATAATACAGCACTCCATAGCCCCCAAAAGACATGCATGATACAAGTTAAACTGGTCTAGGGGATAGAAAGGAAGGACCCATTCACATGATTCAAGGTCCTTTGAGAGAGCCCAACTGTGTTTGGGATCCAGGGATCAATTCAGACGAACCTTTTTCCAATTTGGTCATAATCTCTTTTCTTTATCCTTCTCTTCATCATCTCAGAACACCTCCTAAATACCTCGAAAGCATTAGATTTGCTGCCTCTGCTCATTCTTCACCTAGCACCATCCAGTAAGGGGAGAACTGCATTGGTCTGTAAGTCTGGTGGAGATCGATTTTTTACCTTCTCAAAGAGACCTTGAGCTTCTTTCACATGCTTTGCCCTTCCAGGAGCATCAAGCAAGCAATTAAAGGTACCAGCCCCCTGCTCTGAAGTGGCGCCTTCTCATCCTTCTTCGCCTCTCGCGCAGCAGCAAAAGCCTGTAAAGAAATGGAGAGTCTCAATTGTCGGAAGCCCTTTATTCTTCATTTCTTCAAGCATCACCAACATGCTCTTGAACTGCCTTGTCTTCTGGATAATTCCCATCATAGAATCATGTGTCCTAGAACAATTTAAGAATCCTGGTTGTCGCCCAGCCCAGCAGAAGAACCAAAATGCAGGCCTCCAAGCATTTCGGAACTGAGCCAACAGATGAAGAACGAGATCACGAGAGAGATCGATCCCACTTTGATCAAGAACCGCTTCAATGTTTTGATCTGATGCGAACAGATCTTCAATCACCTTGCAAACACTTTCACCACTCTCATTGTTGCTTTCATCATCATCAAACCAAGTTTGTTCCATTTCTTCAACTGTTTCTGTTTTCCCATTTGAAACCCCGGAATGATTCAAAACTGGCATTATTTTTTGCAGACTAGAGTGAGGAGGAAGCAGAGAGAAGTGTAGCCAACGAAATGTGACTTCACCGCTTGAGCTATCAAAAAGACAACAAGGATAACAGCGTACACGAAGGGAGAAGGGAACACAGACATGACCAATTGCATAATTGTCAATGTCTTCCTCGGTTCTTGGATCTGCCTCTGAAACCCTAGAGAAACTCCTAGAATCTAAAACAATGGAACTCAAGACTTGCAATGCTTCTTGTAAAACAGACTTGAGAGACTGTGCAGAGGTGTGTGGCAGAATATATGAAACTTCACTATGAGAACGATCGACAAGACGATGAGGAGGATAATAACTATGACAAGGCAAGGACAAAGAGCTACCATTACGAAGGCACATTTGCTGTCCGCGAAATCCTCTTTGTCGTCTGGATCGTCTCTGATCTCGAAAGCATAACTCGGAAGAGGAGCAGCAGTGGTGGCCATGAAGATGGGAGATTTGAGTTTCCAGGAAGTGAAAACGGGGGACAAAAATCCGATGTCTTGCCAATCTGGTCATGGACGGTAACCATTTGAACGCCAATCCGCCATTGATAGGGCAATGAAGCTCCGATTTGAGGTTTTCAGGCTTTGAGAAACAATAGAGTAGAAGATTCCCCTCTCGGCAGTTGAAAACTGAAACAGGTAACCTCAGAGTCAGTAGGTGGTGCGGTGGTGGTGGTGGGCGTGAATATTCATGATTCGTGAGATTTATAGCAAATCCGGTGGGTGGTGGCTCATCTCGTTCGGTAGTCGACACTCGGTAGGTAATAGATAGACTGGTAGTGGGTCAACTCGTTCGGTAGGTAGTGCTCCAACTAAAGGTGGCAATTGATTCGGTTTTGGTTTGATTTGGTTCAAGATATAATTATTATAAATTGAAACAAAAAAAAAAAAGAGGAAGGAGTTCCCCGCCAAACCATTTTCATCAGAAAAAGTTCCCGCCAAACCTCTACAAAGAGACACTTCCTGGTTCGTTCTTAGCTTTGTTCTTCCGGAGCGAAATGTCCCCATACCCATCTCTGCCGAGAATTATAGTGTATCATATTCTTCTTCAGTTTCTCCGGTTGTTTCAAAACAAACCCTAGGGCTAACACGGCCAAACCTAACCCTAGCCATACTTCTCCCTGACGAAATAGAAGAAGCCACTCTTAGTCAATGGTCCTTCTCTAATTTGTCGCGTCCTACGCTTTCTCCAGATGTAGGAACGATGCCCGATTCAGGGAACAAACTGTATGGAGATGGGTTGTTGGGAAGAAAATCAAGGTTTAAAGGCCTTAGGGCGAATGCTGGGATGTAGGTTGGTTTAACTAATTCGATAAGCTGTTACGTAAGCATTTAGTTCAGTATGATGATGCTAAGGAGGAGGTTTTGGATCTTGGGGATGAGAGAATCGAGTAGGTGGGGGAGGTGACAGTAAGCTTTCGCCGTTAGTCTTGGATGTGGAGGAGATACAGAAGAAGGAAGCGTAGGAGATGAGTTCACTGATGAAGACGGGTGGAAAATGTGGGGAAGGAGACGGTAGAAGATGACTTAGAAGAGATGGATATTGATGAAGAAGATGACGATGAGGTAGTAAAGAGCTTGAGATTATTGCACAGCAGGAATTGGGTTCGAGAAAGAGAGAAAAAAAAAAAGCTCGAACTGGAAAATCTGGATTATGATAAGAGATCAAGGATGGTGGAGATGCACAAAAGAATGTTTCTAGAGGTTCTTTTGATGTCCACAGAATCAGATCAGTCGAGTCTGTGAATAATGCTGAAAGTAAGTGCGTCTAATTTAGCCTTTGGATTACAGGGAATGGATTACACCATCTTAGGGTTGATGAACCGAAAGAAAGAGAGGGGGGGGGTTGCTTTAAATCTAATCCAGGCAATGTTAGAGATATATGATGAGACAATCCTTTATTTGCTATCAATAAATCGATCCAGTGGTCGAGACATTTCACTGGCAGACAATGGTCTGGAAAGCAGTACGCAATTAAACAAGATATGTGTTGCCATATCCATCATGCTTAATTACACACCAATCTAGTTTAATTCTGTATTTCTTTCTAGCTACAATTGTGAGGTCAGAGATATATGTGTTGCCATTTGCATTATGTTACGATGTTACAGATATCAACAATTGTGAAATCACCGAACGAGCGGATCTAGCTTTATTATTGTGTTGATCAGCAACAGGAGAATCTGAAGCGAGAATTTGGGGCGGAACCTAATACCAGGTAAGTTACCCTCCTATTCCTAGATTCGGTATTGTGTCCATCATGTTAACATTATTTTGTTTCCGTGACTTATCCTTTATAATGAAAATCTCTAGTTAGACCAGTTTCTTCAGCTGGTTTTATGTGCAACTCTTGGATTATGTCGTCATGCACCACCTTTACTTTGAAGATAAATTAGAGATATGCTCTTATGCATAAGAAGAGTGGTAGAGCTGGTATTCCAGCTAGTAGGGACTAGGGACAACCCAGCTGCCATGTACTGAGGAAAAAAAAAAGAATATAAAACAACATAAATGAAATAAAGAGACATTACGTAGTCCCCCTCTACTGAGTTTATGAATCATGATATTGCAAATTCTACCTTAGAAATGGATGCATGTTATTTTCAGCATGAAATGAGAATCAATGGATCCCTTTTCAGCGATCTCTTATACTAAAATTTACATGTTCTGTGGATTTTGTCGTTCAAGGAACAGGTATTTCTTATGCTGTTGCTCTTTGTTCTTGGTATCCTAAAAGGAAAGATGCAAAATATTTGGTTGTAAGAATCATGAAGTTGTTCCTATATTTTGGTTGGGACCAGAAAGTTTTACACATAGTAGTAATATACAATTATATGTATTTTGGTGGAGGTCTTTGCTGTTGATGGCATGATCGCACTGTGTCTACTTTATTGGTTTGTGTAAAATGGAAATGGATAGTGTTTCATCCTTCCCTGCAACTTAATTTGGAAATGTTTCACTGCTGGAGAACATCAGCCTTTTTTTACAAGAATTAACAGGTGATGCTACAGTAGGGGTGCAAGTTTGGCCTTGACAGCCCAAACCCGCCCTGATCCTGAACAAGTATCGACCTGAAAAATTTGGCCCTGAGGGCCGGCCCGACCCTGAAATTTCTGACCCTGAGTCAGGGTCAAGGCGGGTAAGGGTTGATGTCTTTGGCCGGCCCAGCCCACCCTGAACCCGACCCTGATTTTTTGACCCTGAGTTTAGCCTTGGTTTTGGCCCTACCCGGCCTCGGTTTTTGCCCTTGATGTTGACTTTGAATTTTTTGTTTTCTTAGGAAGTTCTCCTCTTTGTTTAACATGACAAGGGTTTTGAGATCTTCAGATTGTTTGCCTTATTAGGATGATCTCTTTGTATATCATGAAAAATAATTGAAATTTTTTGGATTATTTGGTTTCTTAGGATGATCTTCTCTTCGTTTACCATAATAGTTGGAGTTATTTATATTGTTTCAATTTTTGCTTTAGGATGTTCTCCTCATGACAAGTAATTTGTGACTTTGTGTTTTTTATCTCCTCTTTATTATGAATATTTTTTATTTTTTAGTTATTTCATATTTTACAGGGTTAGGCTCAGGGTATACCCGCCCTTGATGGCAAACGAGGGTCAAGGTCAGAGTCAGGGCCAATTAGGGTCATCCCGGCCCGACCCTGAAAAATCAGGGCCAATCAGGGTAGGTAAGGGTTGGGCTGAACCCTGAAGGGTTGGGCCTAGGTTGAAGTTTTGCGGCCCTGAGTCAGGGCCAGGGTGGGTTTGGGCCCAGTTAAGGGGACTCAGGGTTGGGCTAGGGTTTTAAGAAGCCCAACCCAACCCGGCTCTGTTGCACCCCTATGATGCAGTATGATTAGGTGCTCATGAAGTGGAACTAAGTACTTATTTATCTTTACTATTATTAGGATTTAAAATGTAACCGCAAGCGTACGGATCAGTGTAGCTATGGGAACACAGGGAGAGCAACCACTTTATTTTTTTTGCTTCTTTTAATAATGCGAAAGTGAACCGATTAATGGTTGTAATCTAATTCTAATTACCGTCCTAAACATGCATATCTAAAATAACGTCATAACCATTCGTCATCTAAGAATTTAAAGACGCAAGCCACGTAATTAAAATTAAATAAATAAATAGCTAAAAATAAACAACCCACGCAATTAAAAAAAACAATAAAGGAAAAAATGCTGAAATAGAAATAAAGTAAAAGAAAGGGGATAAAGCTAGAGAGAGACTCACAAGTAGGTTTCTCTACTTAGCCCGAGGGAGGCATTATAATATGAGCTTCCCTACTTGACCAGAGCGTCACTCTTTCAAGGGTTACTCTACTTGTCTTTAGGGAAAGGGAGACAATTAAAATAAAAACAATAAAATGATCGTTCTATGGTTAGGAGGGCCAAAGCCAACACACACACTAGCCATGAACCTTGGGGAAAAGGGATAGCAATAACGTAACGACTGAAATTAAAATCCTAAATTAAGAAAGAAAGGGTAGTCAGAAGAGGGAATGAGAGGGAGGAGAGAAGACTACTGAAGGAGCCTACTTACTTGAACTTCAACCCTTGAACTGAAAACTTGATCGATTTGAGATACTACCAGTACTAAAAACCAGATCTGGAATAAACCAAATTTGAAATTTCTAGTACTAGAGAAAACAAATTTGGAGAAAAAATATTGAACTTGAAAGACATGCATCATAGCGTATTCTTGTCACCTAGAACTAAGCTTAGAACTAGAACTTGAAAATTACAACTTCAATTGTTTAAACAATAAAAATAAAAGACTGAATAAAAAACAAAAGTGCTTGCACTAATTGAATAAAAAAAACTTACAAAAGTGTTTAAAGCATAAACCTAGAACTAGAGCTAGAGAAAGAGAAAACTAGAGAAAGAGATAGAGCAACTAAGAAAAAACCCTAGAAGAAGAATGAAGTGCCTCCTCCCCTTGTGTTAATTCTATTATATAGAGAATGGGGGAGGGATGCTAACGATTTTAGCTTCTAAAAAAATAGATTTTTTTTTTTATCTTGATGATGAAGTGGATGAGAGAGAAGAGAGAAAACGTGTGGAGAGAGATCTCCCACGATTTTTCTTGCCTTTTTTTCCTATTTTTTCTCCCTTTTTTATTTTTCTCTCTTCTTGCGCAAAAAACACCCTTTGGCAGATTTTTCTTGCTTGGATTTGGACAATATTCTATTTTAATGGGAAATTCCATCCATGCCCTTGTTTTTTCATTTTTTTTCTTCTTTCCTATTTTCTCTCTCTCTTCTTCAAACTTACATACAACTATCTTGGCCGACCTTCTTTAAGTGATGAGTAGGAGAGAGAAAATCTTCTAAAAAAAACCTTAACAAAATGGCAGCTAAGAGGTTTGAACTTGAGACCTCCTAATAAGCAAGGGATTTTGCATACCACAACTCACCAACCACAACTCACCAACTATGCTAGGTAGTTGTTGTTACCAAAAACGAAACTTCAATCACTTAAGGATGTGGTCCATCGATCCTTGTTGACATTTGGAATATTTCTTATACCCTTGGGACAACTGCAGATAGGCTGGTTCTGCATCTCGGTTCAGTTCTGATCCATTATTCTTTTTCTGGCCTGAAAAGAATAATCACTTATACGGTTGACCAAACGAATGTGTGCTTGCAATTGAATATGTCCATCTTGCTCAGAATTTCGTTCTCTTCGCAACCATGAAAAGAAATAGAACCTCTTTACATGTAAAATTGGAGATATAGCGCTCGATAGTCCTTAAGGCTTTGAAAATATAAAACCTGCAAAAAGAGAGTAAAACCCAAGGTAGCTCCATTCTAAATATGTAAAATGCATGTTTTACTACACTAGATTTCACACATAAATGTGCTCATCAACTATTCTCCCCCACCCCCAAACAGGAATAATAAGTAAATGAGTATCTTTTGTTGTGTGGTTGAGTTGTTACGTTGAACCTATGTCCATGTTACAAAGTTCTTAGCCTCCCCATCCTCTCTTCCCCCTTTTGATAATTAAAGTTCTCAGATTCCTATTGGTCTAAGGTTTTAAGTCATAGTCAAGCTTCATTTCTAGTCTATCACTCTAGCCAGAGGTTTCTTCGGTTTTGCATTAGCTTGAGGGCCATCAATGTAGTCTCTTATGCTCCCTAGCTATCCCAATCCCATTAGTGGATTGTCATTTTATCTTCTACTACAGAGGATGTAGAGATGCTGAAAGGAGATGTCCTGGGGATGTGAATTATGGTCTCAGGAGTTATTTACTTGCCTCCTGATTTCTTTAAAGGGTTATCTGTTACGTGCTTTATTACCATTGGACCTCAAGTTACCGTTGTAGGTTTGAATTAGTCAATTTTATCTTCAAGTTTATTTCTGTTAGTCATTTTTTTAATACCGTTGTACAACGGTAGTTTTCTTTGAAATAGTCAAGTTATGGTCCGTTGAAGTCCTTGTTACAATGAGTTTGTTTAGCAAACAAACTCTGTTCTTATCTGTTCTTATCTGTTCTTATCTCTTCTTATTTAAGTGAAGTTCGAAAGAACGTTATACGGAATAAAATGGAATAGTTTGGACTATTAAGTCTTGTGGAGACAGTTACCCTCGAAGTAGCTAATTTATTTCTTCTTCAACTTCTATTTTTTCTCTCTGTTTTTTACTTTTTCTTTAGCAACTGAAATACTTGGAGCCAAGTAACGTATCAGTGGTATCAGCGCTCTCTTTCCTGCGACCATGGCTGGTCAAGATGTCCCTCGAACCCGCTTTAAGGAGCTAGTTGAGAATGTAACTAAACAAGGGTTGGTACTACAACGACTTGACGAAAATACTGCTGCCTTCATGAATGACATTCGATAACAACTAGCAACCATGTCTTTGTCTATCGAAAAGCTTTCATCTGGATCAACAAAAGAGAGGGGAGAACGAATTGTTGGTTCTTCACATTAGAGGACGCCAGCTCCTGAAGCCAGCAGATTCCATAGCAAGGGACCAAAAATTGGTCTCTTTAAATATGATGGATCCGAGGACCCATCGGGATGGATTTTGTTAGCAGATCAATACTTCTTACTGCACTTGATTCCAGCCCACTAACTTCTATTATATGCTTCATTCCACTTTAAAGGTGAAGCTCTTCAATATTTCAAATACCTTCAACATGCAAGTGAGCTTGCTGATTGGTCATCCTTTGTCCAAACTCTTGAGAAGAGATTTGGCCTAACTGAATATGAGGATCCTGAAGGCGAGTTGTCTAAGCTGCGACAAATGTCCACTGTGGCAGCCTATTAGACTCAATTTGAGAGTCTTACACAGAGAGTTGATGGTATTCCTGACAAATTTCTTACTCACATCTTCATTAGTGGCCTCCAGGATGACATCAAGACGATGGTTAAGTCCTTCCGTCCAACCTCCTTGAAGGACACTATCGGGATTGCTCGGCTCCAAGAAAAAAATTTCTCTAAAAATCGGAAAATTTTTTCTTCAAGCAAGCCTCTCCCCTCAACTTCTGCAGCTACTCCAACCCCTCAACCAAATGTCAAGAAGAACTCGTATGCAGAAATGAAGGCTCGACGTCACAAGGGGCTTTGTTACTATTGCGATGAAAAGTTCAAACCTGGCCACAAATTCAAGTCTCTTACCTTGTTCCTTATTGAGGG
Organism: Macadamia integrifolia; assembly: GCF_013358625.1. NCBI lineage: Eukaryota > Viridiplantae > Streptophyta > Magnoliopsida > Proteales > Proteaceae > Macadamia > Macadamia integrifolia. Next base: position 22,288,041 of record NC_056566.1, read on the forward strand.
GCACAATTCAAGTGATGATGACATGGATTGTTCATTGGATGATATAGAGGTAGCATATCTAGAAATTTCTCTTAATGCAATCATGGGAACTTGGACTCCCCAAACTATGCGTGTTATTGGATATATTTCTAAATGTCCCATTAACAGACTTATTGATTCGGGTTCAACCCATAATTTTTTGGATCCATTAATTGCCTCTAAAGTTGGTCTTGATGTTTGTTCTAATGCTCAAATTGATGTGGTGGTGGCTAATGGTGATCGATTATCTTGTGAGGGAAAATGTCTTGATGTATCCCTTGACATCCAAGGATTCTCTCTCACCACAAACTTCTACCTCCTCTCTCTTGGTGGATATGATGCTGTTCTTGGCGCCCATTGGCTCCAAACATTGGGACCAATTTTATGGGACTTCTCCAAAATGTGGATGCAGTTTTGTCACAAGGGAAATAAATTCGAGCTCAATGGTGTGCCTACTAAGGAGCTCTCTCCTGTTTCATGTCGGTGAATAGAGAAAATCCTCAAAAAAAAATCCCACAAGGACGTTGCTGCTACAAATTTCTCAAGTTTTCCCAGCTACTATTGTCACAGACCCTCCACCAAGCATCAAAGTCGTTCTTGCAGATTTCCTTGATGTCTTCTCTCCACCATCTGGATTGCCTCCAGTTAGAACTCATGATCACCGTATTATACTTCACCCTGGGTCATTACCAACAAATGTGCAGCCTTACAGGTATCCATTGCTCCAAAAGGCTGAAATTGAACGCATTGTCAAGGAAATGCTCCAAGAAGGGATAATCAGGCCTAGTCGCAACCCATTTTCATCCCCTGTTTTGCTAGTTTGGAAACATGATGGCAATTGGCGATTATGTGTTGATTATCGAGCTATAAATAAGGCAACAATCAAAGATCGATATCCAATACCTGTAGTGGATGAGCTTCTTGATGAGCTTCATGGTGCAATCATCTTCTCCAAGCTAGATTTAAGGTCTGGTTTGTATCAAATTCGATGGGCAGAGGAAGACATCCCCAAGACAGCCTTCCGGACACATGACGGCCATTATGAATTTCTCGTGATGCCTTTTGGCTTCACTAATGCACCGTCTACATTTCAAAGCCTTATGAATGAGGTATTTCGTCCATTCCTTAGGAAATTTATATTGGTATTTTTTGACGATATCTTGGTCATGTTAGTCATCTTAGACAAACCTTCGAGCTCCTTTGTCAACACAAGTTGCATGTGAAGGAGTCTAAATGTTGTTTTGGCCGCACAGAGGTCGAGTATTTAGGGCACATTATCTCTGCTAATGGTGTCGCAGTGGATCAAAAGAAGGTCGAAGTGATTCTTCAATGGCCCCTACCATCAACATTGAAATCCCTTTGTGGATTCCTTGGCTTGACAGGCTACTATGGGAAGTTTATTCAAGGGTACGGTAAGCTTGCAGCACCCCTCACGAACATGCTCAAGAAAGGGGCTTTCCACTGGACAGACGATTCCAAATCAACCTTCCAGTCACTCAAACAAGCCCTTACCTGCCCACCTGTTCTTGCTCTTCCGGACTTCACAAAGCACTTTGTGATAGAATGTGATGCCTCTGGAATTGGAATTGGAGCAGTATTACTTCAATCCAGCCGACCGTTAGCTTATTTCAGCCAAGCCCTTAGTGGTAAATGACTCTACCTCTCCACTTGTGAAAAGGAACTACTTGCTTTGATCCTATCTGTTCACAGGTGGCGACCTTATCTGCTTGGGAGTCATTTTGTAGTTCGAACAGACCATCATAGCTTGAAATATTTACTGGAGCAGCGGGTAGGGATGCCTTTACAACAACGTTGGCTCTCTAAACTTTTGGGTTATGATTTTTCAGTTGAGTATAGGTGAGGATCCTTGAACAAGGCTGCAGATGCATTGTCAAGAAGGGATCAGGATGTTCACTTACACTCTATCTCTCATATTGTACCATTTTGGATGCAGGAATTTGATTGTCTTTCCAATACTGATCCAGTTGTGGTTACCAAGATAAAATCCTATAGGAATGGGAAGTTTGATCAGTCCAAATATTCAATTCAGAATGGTCGACTCTTGTATAAGGGGAAATTTTATGTTGGTGCTAACTCTACCTTTACAGATATTGTTTTGCAGGAGTTCCATTCAAGTCCAGTTGGTGGGCACTCTGGTTTCAATTACACCTTGCATCGTGTTAAAAAATAATTCTATTGGCCTAACATGCGCTCATTTATCAAGAAGTTCATACAAGAGTGTGAAATATGTCAACGAAACAAAATAGAGAATACAATGCCCGCTGGTCTCCTTCAGCCCCTGCCTATACCAACCAAAATTTGGACTGACATCGCGATGGACTTTATAGATGGGCTACCCAAATCAGGAGGTAAAGACGTTATCATGGTGGTAGTAGATAGGCTATCGAAGTATGCACACTTCATGGCTCTATCTCACCCATATACAGCTTCTTTGGTGGCACAAACATTCCTTGATAATATTTTCAAGCTTCGTGGGATGCCTAAAACTATTGTCAGTGATCGTGACAAAGTTTTTCTAGTGACTTTTGGAAGCAGCTATTCAAGTTACAGGGAACAATTCTCCATTTCAGCACTGCTTACCATCCTCAAACGGATGGCCAAACTGAGGTGGTGAACAGATGCTTAGAGACTTATCTACGGTGTTTTGCAAGCCTTAGGCCCAAAGATTGGCTCAAATGTCTCTCTTTGGCTGAGTACTGGCATAACACTAATATTAATTCTTCCTCTGGTATCTCTCCTTTTGAAGTAGTTTATGGCTGCCTTCCACCAAAGCTTATCACCTACAGTATTGGAACAAGCTCCTTGGACCAATTAGATGAGCAACTAAGGGATCGAGATTCTGTTTTGAAGCTTTTGTGGCACAATCTACATGAGGCTCAAAACCGTATGAAGATTTTTGCAGACAAGAAGTGAACAGATCGTGTCTTTGAGGTAGGTGATTATGTTTATTTACGCCTACAACCATGTTGTCAATGCTCTGTCGCAGTTAGGAAGTCTCTTAAGCGTTCCCCACGGTATTATGGCCCTTTTCAAGTTTTAGAAAGAGTTGGAGCAGTGGCCTGCAAGCTGGACTTGCCTAGTTCTGCTAAAATGCACAATGTTTTCCATGTTTCTCAGCTTAAGAAAAAAATAGGGGATCGTGAGGTGCCCCAGATTTCCCTTCCTGCAGCTTCTGAAGATGGGTTTTTAGAGCCCAAGCCTGCTCGGATTCTACAAGGACGTGTTGTCAAGAGAGGGAAAAGAACTATCACTGAGATATTGGTTCAATGGGAAGGTGCTTCCAAGGATGATGCAACTTGGGAGTGGCTACTGGATATGAAGAGGCGTTTTCCAGATCTTAACCTTGGGGACAAGGTTAATTTTTAGGGGGTGGCATTGTTACGTGCTGGATTACCATTGGACCTCAAGTTACCGTTGTAGGTTTGAATTAGTCAATTTCATCTTCAAGTTTATTTCTGTTAGTCATTTTTTTAATACCGTTGTACAACGGTAGTTTTCTTTGAAATAGTCAAGTTGTGGTCCGTTGAAGTCGTTGTTACAAGGAGTTTGTTTAGCAAACAAACTCTGTTCTTATCTCTTCTTATTTAAGTGAAGTGGGAAAGAACGTGATACGGAATAAAATGGAATAGTTTGGACTCTTAAGTCTTGTGGAGGCAGTTACCCTCGAAGCAGCTAATTTATCTCTTCTTCAACTTCTATTTTTTCTCTCTGTTTTTTACTTTTTCTTTAGCATCTGAAATACTTGGAGCCAAGTAACGTATCATTATCACGTGGACATAATTGATTTTCATAGATACTTGGTTCATTGGGGTGTGGTCTTGTGCTTTGTATATTAATTCGCTTGTTAGCCCGTAGAGGTAATGGTGGAAGTTCAAGTGGAAACATATGGGCAAAGTTATTATTTTCTAGTTATTTCTTTGGTTCATATAGCATGAATTAAAAATGTTCTTCACTTTACAGGAAGTGTCATTAACATTTCATCATTTTGGAGCATATGGCAACATTTTATGGAACTATTTGAAATGGATGCTTATATAAGAGAAAAAAAGCTTGGTTTACAGTACATGAAGGTATGCATGAGTATGAGAACATTTCCTTATTCGTTCCTGATGGTTTTCCCCCATGATTTTTCTTGGAGAAGGCTCTAGGTTTTTGTAAAAATCTAGTGCTAAATGCTTTTTTCCCATTTGATTCATTTATTTTTCTCTGCTTGCAAAAGAAATAAAACTTCAATCTTTTCATCTCCCCCCCCCCCCCCCCAATGTTTTGTTTGGTCCTGTGCCTTCTAATTTTGTACTTCTTTTCTTTCCTTTTGAATATGATATTTTGGTTAATGATTGGAGGAGTAAAGGGGGCTGGGAATGACGTGTAGTCTAAAACCAGCTGATGATCAAACAAAATGATCTAAATTTGGCTGTCCTTGTGTTTTCTTCAATATTTATGTTTCCCTCCTTTCAAGTGTGTATATTCCTGCTACTTCTTGGTTATCTATAAGGTCAGTTTGTGTTTACCTTTATTTTTCAGATTATCCCAAGGAATTGATAGATGCTGCAGTGTATTGACCTTTTGTCAGAATGTATCTGGTAAATGCTGGTTGGTCCTGGGCATCCAATCATTATGCTTCACCTAGAAGATCTTCTAGCCCCAAAGATCACCAAATCAAATGATCTAAATCATCTGAAGCTCATTTCTATTCCTGACTTGTCAAAGAAAAAGAAAAAATGTTTACTATCCGAATAATGTTTGGTTGGGAGGAAGTGCTATTGATTGGAGGATTAGGATTGCTTCTGACTGGCTTCTGTTTATTCAGGTTCTTTTAATGGGGATACTAATTCAAAAGTCTGGATCGACAATGACCATGTTATAAAATGTATGATGTGGGTAACATAGGTTTTATTTAAATAGTACCCTGAAAGTTGTATAGTCAACTCAATTTAAATTTAAGTTTGACTCTCTTTCGCCATTCAATTGTCTTTGTTGTTAACCCCAAGCTATTTACATATCTTTTCCTACCATTTCTCCCTAGGTTACGTTCAGTCTTATCCTTTTTCTTATAGCTTCTCTAATCTGTACTGTGTCTCTGTTCCTTACAATTGCATTCGATTGTGTGTACATGCCCAAATCACCTCAATTAAATTTCTCTCAACTTATCATCCATCTTCACGTCCTCGTCCCATCCCGATACACTTCTTTTGTTTATATGTTGTTTCTTTGCGTGATATATGGCCATAAACAGGGTTGAATGGAAAAACAGGGTTTGTTTAGCCAAACCTTTTTTGTTGGGATAACTTGGCTGAGTTGAGTTGTTTCACTCTGTGCATTTTGATTCTTTTTTTAAGTTGATGGCTAATATATTACCTGATGTTGAATTTACTATATGTGCAAGAAAATCAATTGCTGAAATGCTCTCGTATCCTCAGAGGTTTGCGAAAAATGAAATTTGAGCTGTGATGACAAATGCAACATCGACTGAAGAAGAGGATGCTGTCAAACACCCCTGATGTTTCAACAAGCAGGTTATGCTTGGACAGGTAGACACTACACTTTTGTTTTATCCTTAACACTTCCTTTTCCTTTTTCTACTGCTCTGATATATGGCCTTCTTATCATTAGACTGGAAGCACAAGCAATAAAAGTCATCACATAATTTTGGAAACAGGGCTTGGTAGTCAAATTGGACTATTGTCTGTTCCCCCGGTTCCCTGAGCCAGGGGGAGGGGGGTGGGGATGTTGCGGTCAGTCTGGCCATGGATCCAAACAGTTAATTGTAACATAAGTAAACGCATCATTTGTGCTCTTATCTTGTATAAAAGAATACTTGCATCTGTTTTAGAAAAAAAAGAGAATCCTCTTGTCCTGCAATCCCTCTTCCCCCAGAAAAAGTCAAATCCTTTTCCTCAAGCCTAACCATTAGCTATTTCTCCAATCAGTCTGTAACCTGGGCCTTTTTTTTTTCTGTAAGCCAGGTCTACTAGCCACCCTTGTAAACCTTTCGTTGTGCATCTTATAGAACACTCCATCCAGATATAGCCCGCAACCAGAGACAAAAAGAGAGAGGTTGCTTTTCAAATTTTTTATTTTTTTGGGGTTGGGGGTGGGGGTTTAAAGATTGCCTTTCAAATTGCTGAAAAACAATATTTTTCTTTTACAAAGGAGCATCAAAGTAGTGCTCAGGATACAAAAATAATGACAAGTAGGTGTAAAACCATCAAGAGTGTACTTGGGTATGGATTGTATAGTTTGAATATTCATTTTCATCATCACCATCATCTTCATCTACTTGGAACGGTGAAGGGGCACCAAAGTCCTGATACATCAACAAAAAAGATCAATGTGATTCTAAAAAAGAATGCAATTTTATGCATTTTACACTACAAGGAAACCATTCCAAGGAGGGGAGGGGTTTAATTTTGCAAAGTTGACCTTTCTATGTTGGATTAAGTTTTCTTTCACCTAGGGTGAGTTTGTGATGCTAGGATTGGACTTTGGGTTCATCATTTACTCCCACGCTCAATTATTCATGATCCGAAGTACCTATCTCTCTTCACCATGGGTGAAGAGAAACTGTGTCCTTATATTTTTCAGAGAAATAATTTGAAACATGGGAAACTAACCTGATGCTGCCGGTGTATTCTTCTTTGAATTGCAGTAATTGTTCGCATCATTACATAAAGAGGAACGATGATACCACCAGCCCTTAGAACAAATAGCTGCTAAAATTATGGGGAGAAAGAAGCAAAGAAATGAAAAGAGGAAACCATTAGACCAAATTATGTCAAGTGAACAAGGGTACGTCCACATCATATCTCACTCAAATCCCTCCCCCGCCCTTTTCTTAATTTATCAATGTAGTTCGTCAAAAGCTCATTCAAAACTCAAAAAGTGCGAGTCATACTTACTATTAGAATTGTGAAAGCATAGTGGTCTGTTTCACCAGCAAGCAACGCAAGGAGGTGTCTCAAAAGCAAAAGCACCCCAAACTACATTCCATTACAAAACAAATTAAGAGCCAATGATCAGAAAGGTAGGTAACTAGAGCGCCCAAGACTCCAAGAGCAAGGCAAGAAATATGCAGGCAACCATGCAGGTGCATCTTAGTGTGGGTCCCGCAATGATTAAATAATCAAATGACATTGGAGTATGCTTCTAAGCATTGGTATCAAATAGGCTGTATCAGTTGAATCGATTATCAGTATCGATTTGAAGATAAAATCATAAAATAAAATGTATTTTTTGTTGAAAGTTACATTAAAATTGACTGATACGGATTGATTTGATAATATTAGTATCGACAGATTGATATCAATATATATATTTTTTTGATAAGTAAAATATAAATGAATTGATATCAATATGAGAACTAAATCCTTAATATTGATACCAACGCCTAAGAACATGGGGATACTTTACCCGATACTTTTGTTTTATAACCTTGCATCCGACGCAACGCAATTTCCTTCTGCTGCTGGACCTCAATCTGTAGGGTCCACAAGTTCCCGCAAGTTAGGTTGCCCAGGAAACGACCCACCTCTTGCCACGTAGAGGATTGTACAGGTGGATTGCGCGGCATGTGGAGGTATAACTATCTTCTATCTATTAATTTATAATGGGAACGATGGTGCCACGTGGAGGATCGCCTAGAGTCACTGTTGGCACGCCGGGGATCCCAATTTGGTGAGGCCGTGCGTGTAATGGTACTAAAATAAACCATGAGGATCTGATCTAGCAGATTTGTATGTGCGCCACGTGGACAGGTAATGAACAGTAAAAATTGTATTGGTACCAAATATCCATGAGTATCGGATCCAAACCGCAAGTGCAGGTTTTTCGGGTTTGTTTCGAGTTTCCACCCGTTTTGATATTTGAATTGAATAACTGGAAGAAGATTAGGATCCGATATTCTGTTTCGATATTTGAATTTAAAGTTTGACAGTTATTGACATTACCGTGAGGGCCACGGATCTACAGCAAGACGCGCTTCTCTCGGCGGCAGATGTACACTCGGAGTAGTCGGGTTCGGCGGCGACGATCGCCATTAATCCTGGATTACGTAGCTCTTGCTCTTGCCTCCGTAGTCGAAGGGGAACCTCGGACTCCAAGCTCCCTCTGTTTTCAGTTTTCCTTTATGAGGTTAGTTATCCATTGATTAAAGATGTGTTATCTTTAGTTGAATCTGAATTCTGAAATGTTCATTCTTTCTTATTCATCTCCTGCTCCATTTCTTTTTCTTGCACTTGAATTCAAGTAAATTCCTTCTATGGATGTGAAGTACATTAACATGCATGGGAACAGGGGACTCGAACGATCATAAAAGTAAAATTAAGAACGAAGGCTTACCTGATTGTTACCACTACATCGGCCGAATGAGCCTTTTTGGGCGGTGCCGTGTACCCAGGTTCGAATTTCTGTAAAATTCAAAATTTTCATTCCGTAATAGAAAATTTGCGTGAACCCGGATGGAAAAAGAGCTCAAAAGACTAAATTTTTATAATGGAAAATAAATTTCAAAATCAGATGTCCATGTTTGCGAAACTATGATCCTGGGAAAAAAAACATACGCGACATGAAGATTAACACTAAAATTGCTGACCAATGAATTGATCTTGATGTGAAAACAACAGAAAAAACAAGAATCGAATGAAACACCCCCGCTTTTTTTTTTTTTTTTGCTCTGTTTATCTGACCAATGAATTGATCTTGATGCTAACCTGGAGACAAATTTCACAAGTGGTGTCACCCTTCTCGTTGCACCATCTCTGTATGCACTCTCTGTGTGCAAACTGAAAAGAACCAACCGAACTAACGATCATGAATTCGAACTTAGAGAAAGTAATAAAGGAAGAAAGAAGAAAACAGAGGAGGGAAAAGGCACCCCAATAAGAAGTTAGGAACACATCCTCCACCTTTACAGTTCCAGAACAAGCACAAGGAGCTTCCAATCGCTGAGTCCTCACTTCTTCTTCATGGCAGATTCTACACTGTGGAATTGAAGAAAACTTGGTCGAACCCTCCACAGACAATATCACCTCATCTTCCATTTCGGTCTCTGTATCTCTGTCTCTCTCTCTCGCTTTGTGGATTCTGAAGTCGGGATTCTGGAGAGTGGATCTCAAGTTAAATAACACTTAGAAAGCAAAACCTTTTATATTATCAATAAATAGAACCGAAAAACATCAGAACTACGGGAGAAGTGGGAGACCGGTTCTTAAAAGACAAGACCCCAACCCCTACTATTACGAGGGGAAAGTCAAGAAGCCTCTCTCTAATAATCGTTGGGTCCTGTAATTTACCGAAGGGTATTTTCGTCCAAGTAAATAAAGTTGTAGTTCACGAGACATGTAATTTTCTGTTCTTAATGGACTGGTTAGTTAACATTAACCATAGTTTTAAAATATAATATATTATTAACTTTGTTGGAAACAGAACAGGTCTAAGTTGTTCTAGACTCTAGAGGACCTCTCTTGTTTTATTTGCAAGCTTCTTGTATTTGAACTTTGAAATTTGAACTGGGTTATGATATTTAGATGATCTTAAGCTGCTTCTCTTTCTTTATAATTTAATATTGTGGAGTTTGCTTTGCTTTTCTTTTTATTCATTAGTTTGTATTTGAATTTTGAATGGGTCAGAGAGAGAGAGAGAGAGAGAGAGAGAGAGAGAGAGAGATTTGCCTTGGGATCAAATTTTCCCAGAGGGTACATATGTGTAGAGCAATTACTGATCTGTTCGTACCACATTCTAAATCAATTGTCATATCCACATGGTCTGCTGTCTATCTGAAGGTTGAAATGATCAAATCATCCATCCTTCCACCAGCTTTAATGGCTATTAAGACACACTAAAACATGTTGAGAAGGATTGAGAAGGTCCAGGAAAATTTAGATTGAAAAATGTGAAGTGTCCCTCATTAGTCATCAGGAATAGGAATCTGAGTGTGAGATTTCAACTTGTAAGAATAGCTAAATCAATTTTCCTCTAATCTCCATACGGGCTAAAGGATAGAATGTGGGAGTGTAGAGAAAGAGGATTGTGTCTCGACTTGGGACTGTGTGAGCATGTCCCGACTCATGTGAACAAAGAAAAGCTGCTGCCTTTCTCACGGATTCAAAGGAATTTTAAATGGAGAGGAGTGGGAGGAGCGGGTACATAGTTATATTAATATTACTAGACTAGAGTCACTAGACTAGATCAGATTAGATTACTAATGACAATTATGAGGTATGGAAAGTATAAATTTATAGGGAAAAGATCATCATCTGGTGGAGTGGGGTGCCCCCTGTCGCGCTTTGGTCAGGTGGGCGTGGACCGGACACTTTCTTTCTTCTTTGACATGTGGACCCCTTGGTTGATGATACTGTTTTCCATATCATAATTGGTTTGGCATGGGAGATTCTTTCATTCAAGCAAATCTTTGCCTAAATTTATAATTAAAAATGGTATTTTTAGGCGTTACTATGTCTAGTGAACTATAATGTTTTACAATTTATCAGTTGATAAAATATAGATTAGTCCTTGTGATAAAAAAACCCACATACATCTTGACGGTCAAATTTTATTTCAAAATAAGCAAAGAAAGTTGTTTAAATTCTAATTTTAAGTTTTAGTAAAATTACCAAGATGTCACCAAATGGAGATGGGTATAAAATAAAACTTAATTTAATTACTCTACTCATTTTAAGTTGAAATTGTATACATGAGATGCTTGCCTAGTCCTCTATCACATGGACTAATCCATGTATTGCCATGTGGTAAATAATAAAGTTTCATACTTCCCTAGTTTTAGTGATGAGAAATAAAACTCATAAAAAATGTTTCCAAGCAACTATTGTTTTCTTAAACATTCACATAGATTTTTTTTTTAAGGAAAAAGTTCTCTGGGCTACCATGAGAGGGTATGTACCCACTTAGCTCCTCTCTCTCTCTCTCTCTCTCTCTCTCTCTCTCTCTTACAGGTATCAATATTAGAGGTTCTATCAGTCTCTAGTGATACTGATATTAATGACCTAATCAGTTCAGGATCAGATGAAATTAAAAAAAAAAGACCATATATCTTTTGATACAAATACATATATACATTCGATTGATAATATACCGATTCGTTCATCTGTATTCTCTCTACTCTGTTTACATGAAATGACCTGATTGCCATTCTGTATAAATCATCATTCCATTTCACTTTATTAGTGCGTTCATCTATGCACTTGTTCAGAGATCCTCTAAATTTTTTAGTATTGTTTTTCTCCCCTAACCATTGGAGCCCCCATATGAATAATTTTGTTCTCGCACTACTGCTTTTTTTTTTTCCTTTTAATAAATGTTGGTGTGAGCCGTGTGATATGGGAGATTCCCCACATTACCTCTCCCATAAAAGATTTACGAAAGAATCGAGGAGGGAGTCGAGGCACAAGGGTGGGAGCATGGTAAATATGAGAGGCATGAGGTCATCATGGGTGTTGTGATTTGGTCGGGCCGGTTGACCACTCGATGCGCTCTCTCTCACCCATACGTTTGGGGCCTTTGGGCTTTTCTTTACAATGCATTGTTGTGACATCGGTGCTTATCCCCCCAGCAGCCAGAGCCTCCTTCGAGTCCTTTCTTCATCTTATCCATCTCTCTTTGTCTGTCTCCATCGCGATGGTTAGGATTTTAATTAAAATTTTCACTATTTTGTTTCCTACCCTACCATGCGTATTGCGTAATCCTCACACCAAAAAATCTATGAAAACTGAGGAGAGATGAGTCGATAAGGAGAAAGTTTAAGACTATTGAAGCAAGTGGTCCTAGCAAATTGGCACACAAAAGAGAAGGAAAAGTAGAGAAAGAGACAAGTGCATATTGGGGCTCGACCCCAAGGAGGGTGGAAGGTCGATTTGGTCGTCTACCAGCACGCACTCACGACTCACCTCCCGTGTCGTATTTATGGAATGATGTGTTTAGGATGACTACGTTCATCGCAAGTTGTGTATGAAACTTCCTTTTAGGGATTAAAGACAATTGAAGAGGTTAGTTGAAGAACTTGAGATTCAAACTTTAAACCAATGATTAGTCGTATAAAGAAATATGGATAAAACTGGTTAATGTATTTATTCAACTCCAAATCTAACTACCGCTATTAAATGCAACTAGATAAGATCATAGATTTAGGTATTGTACACGAAACAAAAACCTTGGACCAGGTTTGGTTGATTTTTTGAAGTTATTTTCGAGAAGGATCGTCGCTCCCTTCATACGCTTTGCTGTTTTATCTAAGTGGGTTTGGGTTAGTTCGTTGCGTTCCTACCACGTCTTGACAAAGTAGGCTGATAGGCAAGCCTCCTCCTGTCGCAATGGTGTGGGGCGTTAGAGGCTGTTACCCTATGGTCAACTCAAAGAGGCTGAAGTTCGATGCAGAGCCTTTTAGTTGTTAAATTATAACAGCATTAAGTAACATCCAAGAACTCTAGTCCTTTTGGTTTGCACTGATCATGTGGAAAATTAAGCCCATGGTTCAAGTAAATGGAATTGATTGATTCAAAGTGATTGAAATCTGGTCCAATTTGACCCGATTGAGATTTCTCAAACCATGATTGGGCCACACAAGGATTATGGTCGCCACGTTTCAGTTCCTAACATTAATGACTCTCTTGGATTGCTTATACTCAATGTTAAAGTTATTGGATGAACTCAAGCCGATATCGATGGTTAAGCACTTAACCTTGTCTTCCTTTTCGTTCAAAACAAGAAGGAATGCTATGATATTTTTTTTGGTAAAATGCTATGATACTATGAAGTATGAAAAGGAATGGCTGTAAATTCTACAAACCACTTTATCTCCCACTTACACATCGCCTTAAAATTTTAAACCCACATGTACATGTGAATTTTTTATTTTAATTAAAAAAGGAAACAATAATTAAAATAAAATTGAGACACTACACTGTTCAGGATTAGATACAGCCATAGCACTTCTGTTAAGTATGATCCCATGTGCTAATTTGACCAAAAAAACCACCTCCTCAATAGTAGGCATGAGAAAAAAAACCAGGTGTTCAACATGTACTTGTGAGTTAAAGGGGTGGTTTGATAGTTCATAGTCCAACACATCTACAGTGCTAGACATTAGTGTAGAAAGTGCCATATCCACTTGATGCGGTAAAAATTGACCGGATGATCTTCCCTGCAGTTCCTGGTGCTCCAGCCGACCTGCACAGAAGAGATGACAGGGGAGAGCCAGGCTGACCCGACAGGAGACTCTCCGATGCCTAAGTCAGATCTTTCCACAGCAGATGCTCAAGAGAGCTTTTCTAGTAAAAGAAGTGATTGATCGATCCCTCTATGATGGAGGCTTACCTTGGTATTTACAGGTTGCTGATGGAGAGAGAAGGAGGGGCGTTTGTGGAGAGTCCAGTTTAGGCGTAGAGTCCTTGAGGGGAGTGGCACTGTGATTCTGAGAATATTTCGGGTTCCAGGGCATATTTTGGGAATATTCTCCATTGATCTCGGAGGTGCAAGTTGTGAGAGGGGTGGACGCCTCTAATGACGTGTAGTGGATAGAGTCCTGCCCCCATGATCAGGGATCACGTCCCTTGAATGTAGGAGTGGTTGTGTGTACGTTTCTGGGTGCCTTACTTGACTGTGCCGAGCCGAGGTGATAGGTTGGTCGAGACGAGGTGACTGATAGCACGGCCTGATGGAGGGTCGAGGTGGCAGCATGGCCTAATGAAATGCCAAGGTGGCAGCACGGCCTGATAAGATTCCGAGGTCACAGCACGGCCTGATGGAGGGCCGAGGTGGCAGCATAGTCCTGTTCAGGTTTGCATACACGCTTCAGCCTTGCTGAGGAAGGGTACATATTTTGCCTCATCACTAGCCCCCCGCTCTAGCAGTTCGAATCGATCTGCTAGGGCATTTAATTCAATGCAAAACGCGCTGCTTCACTTTCTCAGTCGAGGATGCTCAACGGTTCGAGGACGTGGCTGTCGCTTGCTCAAAGGCGAAGGAGGCAAAGCGCTTTCATGGGGAGCCACACAAGATCACAGGCCAACTGGAGGTTGAGAAGAAAATGGCTCGATCTGAGGAGGTCTGTGCCAATGATTTCGGGTTTATAACTGGAGAGCTGGAACAGGAGGTTGCTAAGCAGCTCAATGCCAACAACAACTTGATGAAGGAGAATGATGCTCTTTAAGATGAGTTGTCCGAGACTCAGGGCGCTCGCAAGGAGGAGGAGGAGCTTGCAGCTAGGGTTGGCAAGCTGGAAAGGCAACACCGGGCAGAGCTAGAGGTCAAAGAGGTGGCTGAACCCCTAGGCCTGTCAGAAGTTGGTTGAAATTAACATTGCTTCGTTTCAGGTCAGCTCAGACGATGCCATCCGGTTCATCCCGAGTAAGATGCCAGGCTACGATCTGACGGACTATGAGTAGCGCATTCCCGTCCCTGCTACTTTGGTGTAGCTCTACGGCTCGATCGACGTTGGTAAAGAGGTGATCTGACTCGAAGGATAGCCAAGTGAAGAGTTAGGCCCATAGATTAGCCTCGTATATATATATATTTTTGTAGATGTCTCCTTCGGGAGTGATGTACTTTGAGGGCTTTTTCCCCTTTTTTTTATGAATGGAAAATTTGTTTTGATGTCATCTCTTAGCATTCTTGTGCTTCTTTCTTTATTTTCTTGTACTTTAAGCCGGCTCGAAATGAGTAACTTTTGGAAGAATAAGGACCAGTACAGCTGTCTGAGTGTGGCTTCGTTCCCTATCTGAGCTCGGAGTTGATCTTCCATGTCTAGCTTATGAGCTCTTGAGGTGCCAAGCCTTGGACTAGCCATAGGGGTGCCGAGCTGGGGCTCGATCTTTTGATGTGCCTAGCGTTAAAGTCTTTTGTGGTGCTGATTCATGGTTGGGGCTTGCATGCTTTATTGCGTAAGGTCTTGAGGTGCCGAGCCGTGCTCGGGCTTACATGCCTTAATGCGTAAGGTCTTGAAGTGCCAAGTCGGGGCTTGGGCTTACATGAATTAATGCGTAAGGTCTTGAAGTGTTGAGCCGTGCTCTGGCTTGAGTGCCTTAATGCGTAAGGGCTTGAGGTGCTAAGCTGTGCTCGGGCTTACGTGCCTTAGTGCGTAAGGGCTTGAGGTGTCGAGTCGTGCTCGGGCTTGCATGTCTTAGTGCGTAAGGGCTTGAGGTGCCGAGCTGTGGCTCGGGCTTGAATGCCTTAATGTGTAAGGGCTTAAGGTGCCGAGCCGGGGCTCGGGCTTAAATGCCTTAATGTGTAAGGGCTTAAGGTGCCGAGCTGGGGCTCGGGCTTGAATGCCTTAGTGCGTAAGGGCTTGGGGTGCCAAGCCGGGGCTCGGGCTTGAATGCCTTAATGCATAAGGGCTTAAGGTGCCGTGCTGGGGCTTGAGCTTGAATGCCTTAGTGCATAAGGGCTTGAGGTGCCGAGCCGAGGCTCGGACTTGCATGCCTTAATGCGTAAGGGCTTAAGGTGCATAGCCGGGGCTCAGGCTTGAATGTGCCGAGCTTGAGCACGGTCTTAGATGCTGCTGAGCTTGTACCTCGGTCTTAGATGATGCCGAGTTGTAGCTCGGTCTTAGATGCTACCGAGCTATAGCCTGTCTTTATGCCTTAGTTGTTAAGGTCTTTGTTTCCTTAGAAGAGCCAGATATTTGAGAGAAGCTTCATAGTATATTGATGTGTGGTATGCACTTGGGATTGTACTATTTTCTTAGTTTAAAAAATTCTCATTATGATTGGTGTATCCTGAATTAAGAGAAGATTTTTTTTTAAAAAATTTTAAAATTCACATTGGGAATGGTGAATTTTTCTTGTGCTACCTTAAAAAAGTCTTTCCAAAAACACAAGAAAATAGAAGAACCTTTCTTTACTTTTCTTCTATTAGTAGCCTAACATACATAAATTATTTTATTTTATTTTTATTTTATTTCTTTTCTTTACTAGATTTTTTTTTTTTCATTTCTTTTCTTTTCTTCTCTGGGCTACCAAACGCAGCCTTAATGATTTTTTTGACTGATCCCAAGCAATAGGTTTTGAGACCATTAATCTATTTTGAGCCCCTACTATATATGTTTCTATTGGTGCACATCTCTAAGATTGACGACTATAGCAACATACCCACCTCGTAAGGCCTTAGTCAAAACATCTTTATGAGTTTTAGTAGATTTTTGGATCACCCAAACGAAACCCAGGATCACACATTATACAAACAAAACCATCTGTAGAACAATCATCTATGTACACAATCAAGAAGGCAAGAACACAACTGTCGAATTTCATTAGCTCTCCAAAGGGCTAGAAGAGGACACCCATGCCTCGGTTCTCTCAACCGGGTAACACGTCCGAACTCAAAGTTAGATCAGCTCATCTCTAGATTGAAAGCCAAGAGCAGAGCGAAGTTCTCCCACTCTGCTGCAGTCCTTGAAAGTGTGACTTGGGGGCCATGGATCCTCTCCAGAGCTGGACGTGCATCAGAGGGTTGGCAGCACCTGGGGGGTGTGTGCCCAGGTGCTGCCAATGGTCTGATACTCACTGGACATTGTCCAGCTCTGGAGAGGATTCAGACTCGACTTTTGGGGAGGGGGAAGAGAGATTAACAGTTACTTTGTCCTTGATCATGCGTGCCTCCTTGTTGATGGAACTGCCTTTTGCACCATAGTTGATATGGCATGTGAGATTTTCCCCTTTTTTTATGAGAGTATGGTATTACGTTTGTAGTAGGATCAAGTTTTTCTTATGCCACAGTGAAGGGAAATCTCTCGACTGAGGCTTTTTTTGGATGGGCAAAAGAAGGCATCTCGCGACAGTTGAGGGGGGGATATGTTCAAGTCAACCATTCGTAAATAGAGGGGGAGATGTTTTAGGAATCTAAGATGATGGCTAAACCCTTCTCGAGGCGGTTGAGAAAAACTGTCGAGCCAAGTTACTTGTTGGCTAAACCTGAACCCAAGCCAGCCCAATGTTAGGCCTGGAAAATCTTTCAAGTTGGATTTGGGCTTTTTGGACCGAATTTGCAGCCCATATAGCCCATATCATGAAAAATGATAAGACTGAGCAAATGATGTCAAGGGTTGAGCCAATTCGAATATAATGTAAAAGGACTAATTCGACCTCCAAATCCAAATTGCAAACCCTTTGACTCCGAGCCACAGCTCTACCATTATACCAAGCGGTCAGCAACCCGTTGTTTATTTGGGCTAATCAAAATATGGTTCGACCATATGGCTCAATAATTGGATGCAAATATGGTTTAGTCTTATTCTGTCTCGGATTCCAGTCCTGAACTCCTGATAGATCCCGACAACGGTCAACCCATCTGGTATCCAGCCAAAGTTGACCCGGTTCATAAATAAATCGGTAATGAATAATGACTAACGTGGCTTAATTCTTTTGCTGTGTTTGGATGTCAAGAAAAGAAAAGGAAAAAAAAATTGGTTCGGTTTTTTAGGATTTCCATTTTTCCGACGAGGAAACTGCTCTTGTCGCCGTTCGGGGTTTGGAACGGTTACTTTTCCCTTTCCTTTCGGAATGATCTATTGAGTGAGCTCTCTCGGTTCTCGAATCGACCACGAGTGATCTCCAAATCAAAAATAAAAAAATGACACAGCCTAGGTCGGAGCTGCAGATTCGTAGCCGGGGCGTTGGATGCTTGAGGTGAGAGACGGAAAACGTGAGCTACCCTTCTCAGTCAGAAGAGAATCGCAGAACCCTGCGTTTTCTTGCCATCCATCCATTTTACTGTTGTTCTGTTTTACTGCTGTAGAAAGATGCGCCGATGCCGGAGAGACTCCAACAGATGGAATTCTCAGGCGTGGAAACCCCATTTTCTCCAACCGATCGTCCATTCAACTGTCCAGGACCGACAGCTTGTAAGTGCTCTCTCTCGCTCTCAGACACACATACACACATACATGGGTATTTCATTTTTGGTTGAGTTTCTGAAGTTAAAATTAGGAACCTGAGCTGCTTAGGCCAAAACCGTATCAACACTGGTGATTGAGTATCCCACTCGTTAATTAGTATGGTGTTGCTCCGGGTTCAGTTTCACAGTCTATGGAATAGACGTTAGTGGCAATGGAAGAGCATTCAAGACCATGCGAGGTGCTCTTTATTATCAGGGTCGTGCCAATTTTCCTTCTGGCTCCCCCTGCCCCCTTTTCCTTGGTCTTCAATAGCCACCTTGTTTGAACCAGATAAAATTATCCCAGTGAAGGGGCCACCAGCAGGGGCATTGCAATGGAAGGACCAAAAACCAAAACCTTTGCAGTACTCTAGATTTCTTTAAGCTTCCTTCTGTGCTGTATACGGAACCTATTCGAGGGACTTATCCTTGCAACCTCCTTACTTCATGTTCATCATATTACTATCCAAGGGAAGCTGAAATAATATTGCATGGGTTGTGGCAGTTGTTCCCTGTCGAGTTTGTTCGGCAATTAGGAGAAGATCTCCCTGATTCTGCAGTTCTCAAGGTTCCCAATGGCAAAGAGTTGGTTGTAGAGTTAAAGAAAATTGATGGAGTAGTTTGGTTCCACAAAGGTTGGCAGGAATTCTTGGAGTATCACAACATATCTGTTGGATATTCTCTAGTCTTCAGATATGATGGGGATTCAGAGTTCCTTGTTCTTATATTCAATCATGATGCTTGTGAAATACAGTATACTCTTCGAGAGTCCAATCTTCACGACAAACATTCAAATCTTGAAAATGAAGAAAGAGGAGAAGAGGGCATTCCAGCTTTTGTGAATTTTGAAAATGAAGAAAGAGAAGAAGAAGAGGACACTCTAGCTTCTTTGAATCTTGAAAATGAAGAAAGAGGAGAAGAGGGCATTCCAGCTTTTTTGAATCTTGAAAGTGAAGAAAGAGGAGAAGAAGAGGAAACTCCAGCTTCTTTGAGAATGCCGGTTATTGATGGGCATGGAGAACAACAAACTCTTCAAGAGTCCTATATTCACGATAAACATTTGAATCTTGAAAATGAAGAAAGAGGAGAAGAAGAGGGCACTCCAACTTCTTTGAGAATGACGACTATTGACGGACATGAAGAACAACAAACTAAAAGAACGTCTAAGAAACGGGGAAAGAGTAGTTCTGCTAACTCAACAAGCCCAGTCTCTAAATCAGATTGTCTTGCTCAAAAAAAAAGGAAGACGAACGAAATTGTGGGAAAACAAACCAAGCCAAATGCTTCAGGAGAGAAGGGGACCAAAGAATTTGAGAACCAACAGATAGCTCAAAGAAGTGGCGTTACTACATTGCCGCAGTGTTTGGAAGATGAAAATGAATGGGCTTTGCTGAGAAAGAAAAGGCCAGTGACAGAGAAAGAAAAAGAAAGGGCAATTTGCGCAGCCAAATTGTTAAAAACTAAAAATCCTTCATTCATGGTCGTCATGAAACCATCATATCTGCACAAGGGATTGGTATAAACTCTTTCACTATGAAATTTTGAATATGATTTGTATTGCCTTCAAATACACATGTGCTCTCCTCATTTCCCCAAGTCAAGAGAGGGATCATCATTTGGTGTAGAAAAGCATTTCTTTTTCAGCTGAGGCATTCGATGGAATGCCCATCAAATGTCAATTGCTATGCTTGTACATTTAATGCAATTCTTTTTTCCTAGTGCAGAATGTACCTCTTGAATTTAGCAGGAAACATTTCTCAGATGGATTACACCGTGTCATACTTCGGCTTCCAAATGGGAGTACATGGCCTGCCCGGTTCCTTTTTCGCAGTCGTATTAAAGCACTCCTTAGTGGTGGTTGGAATGCATTTGCTCGGGAAAATGTTCTTTTAGAGGGAGACTGTTGTGTCTTTGAGGTGTTTAAGAAGAAAAATATTGAGTTGAAAGTATCAATTTTCCGTGTTGTGGAAGTCCCACCTGTTGGATCTGGTAAATAGAGTTTGATGAATTGGATCAAGATATTGGTGAATTTTCTTATGCATTGTTGAACTGCTTTTTCTTTATTTATTTATTTTTTGGTTTGGGGGGAAGATGTGGTCTATTGGACATCTACATGCTTTATTCTTGTTATTCAAGTTGGATGAAATGCAGGCTCAAGTAAAGATAGAGTTTTGAATATAGAAATTGATTTTGCAACGTTATAAAAAAAAAAAGATACAACAGCAGTATATTAACTGATGACTTGCAGTAAAGACATGATGCTTGCTTTGGAGGAATATAATTGGAGTTTGTAAGTCATCAATATCGTCCCAACATTGGACCCAGATTATGTCCCTCGTTTATTTCTTCCTATAATAACACCAGTGGGAAAGATTATTAGCCGTCCGACTTGATAGCTTCAGTAGTTTAATGGTCCTAACCATCTATGAGAATCAATTCCATCTGGCTGTATGATAGGAAATCAGTTGAAGGGTAGAAAATATACCGAGTGTATTGTAAATGGGGCAAAAGAACTGAACTTTGTAGTTCTTAGGCCCACATGTTATGGGCTTGATCTAGAAATTCTGTTCAGTCACTTGATTAAATGAAGTTTAGTTTGATTTGTCTGTGATAAAGAAGAGAATGCCATCATCCTATTGCTAAAGGTCACTCATTCCCTGCAGTTACTTCAAAGACGAGGCATCCTATGACATTCAAAGAAAGTAAAGCTACTCAAGCAGCAAGAGAGTTCAAGTCTGTATACCCTTTCTTCACATTTTACATGCTCCAAAGCTATGCTCGGAGGTGTGGCATGGTGAGCTCCCAACTTGGAAATTAAATGCTGATAGACATATTCAGTAAAATTATGTCATAGACTTTCTTCTAGCTAAACTTTTTTTTTTTTCTTTTTCCTGAGTACTTTTCACTGCTTCATGTGGTTTGGAAAATCTTTCACTTTCCTGTTGCCAAATAAGCTTGGTGAATGAAAGAAATAATTGTCAAGGCATCACCTAGGCAATGAGGCACTCCTTGATGCTCAAGACGTTTATTCATCTTGAGTATCAAGATGCTTAGACCCAGCAATAGAGGAAACTATATGATCCAGTTCAGATGGTTCAATTATGCCTTAGAAGACTTTATTTTAGCTGATGGATGGGTTCTATGGGTCTTGGGCTTCTTATTTTTTAAGTGTATTGATGTACTGGGTCTCTTTTATAAGCCCATTTTTGGGACCTTAATTATGTACACTAGATTGAGTATATTGATAAGATTGTGTGGGTCCCATGTATTGAATTTTTGTTAGCTGGTCGTAGGATGTTTGGAATCTTCTTTTAGTAGGTTAGTTTATTTTAGTTGGAGCCTACTAGTTAGTTTCAACCTGTTAGGAAAGTTAAGACTTATGAGTCCTGGGATTTTGGAATGAACTTTGATTGGATTTCTTTTGCTAATTGATTTGCTGGCTTGTCTCTCCTTTTTCTCCCACGGTAAGGGACTTTCTCTATCCCTTAATTTCTTCTTTCTTCCTCACCCCCACTGCTCTCTCTCTCTCTCAATATTTCTTTCTTGATTTGCTTTAAATTTCAGATCCACTATTTTTAGGAAAGCTTATCACTTTCCCGCTCATGATATTTCTTTCGCTACTATTACCTTCTTCTTTCCTATGGTATCTTTTCCAAATTTCAAATTTCAATCCCTTGATCCACTACAATCGACCAAGGTTATCAATGCGTAAGGCGACACCAACAAAGCAACTCCAGTCCAGGCTGAGCTGCCTTGTTGCGATGCCTTGATAACTATGCATTGACAACCCTTTCTCTCTACTTCTTTTCGTCTCATTGAATTCAATCAATTAGATTGTTTTTGTTTGATTGTTATGGTGAAAATTGATTATTCAGATCTGATATTTATTCCTTTGAAATCTGACCCTTAGATCTGATTACTTTTTCCATTAATTTTAACCATTAGATCTAGATTCAAATCTCGTCCATATCTAGCCGTCAGATCAGATTCTTCTTCCTCCAATCCTTTAAGTGAGCCCATCACTTGCAGATCCAATGATCAATCTGCATTACTATAAAATATAAAATACATAATATGAAGTACTGAATATATCAAACTTAGTAATTTAAAAGATGGTCTAGAAAGTAAAATGCACTCGCTTGGGAAACTTGGCCTCTACCTTGTTGACACCTAGGCAACACGGCAGCTCGCCATAGCCTAGGCTCACCCTGATATCATGACTTGTATCATGAAAGCAAAGAGTTCCTCCCAACTGTTGGCCGAAGGTTCTACATATACTTGAGGATTGGAAGCTTGCAACTGTTAATTCCAATTTTAATTTACTGTGAAGTATGAATTTATAATGACATTAAGTGAAACACTTCTTTCTTGTGCAGATTATGACTGCTGTGTAAAGTATGAATTTATAATGACATTAAGTGAAACACTTCTTCTTTCTTGTGCAGATTATGACTGCTGACTTTGTCGAGAAGCATATGCCAGTTGACGTAGAGACAATCACACTTCAGGATTCGGATGGGAGAAAATGGCCTGTCAAGTTCTGTAGTCTGAAGGATGGGGGGCGTAGATTTGGTGCTGGTTGGGCTGCATTTGTTAAGGCAAATAATATAGAAGAGGGAGATGTTTGTGTTTTGGAACATCTTGAGAAGAAGGGTACTGTTTTGAAGGTCTCCATTTTAAAAAATCATTGAACATGTGGTGAAACTGTAAGACTTACCAAGTTAAATGAAATTTTACTTTCCTGTTTTCCTATCCGGAGAAGAAGAATGTGTTTTTCATGACAGAATGATGTCCATAGCTTCAGTGGATGGCATGGATGTGAGGAAATCTGATTCTCCCCACTTGTACATAACTAGAGTTCGTATGGGAGGACTTGATCATGATCGAACTGCAAAGGAACTTTCATGTGACTGCTAAATTGATGGCTTTTTTCATTCAGACATATAAATGTACTTTGATTACTGTATTTTATCTTTTTAGTATTCTAAGCATATATTTTGTGTGATATTTGGAGTTGTATTTCAGGTGTACAGCAGGAAACTCTGAAATATGGAGCTTCTAGAGATGCTGATCACCCCGAACTTGGACAACCACCAGCTTTAGAATTTTGGAAGAACATGTCAGAATCACTGGATTCAGAGTAAAAAATTACTGACCTGTTAAATAAAATTAGAAGAGTGGGTTTTTGTTCACATGTGACTTGGGCACTGGTTAGTGTCATCCATAATATGCCACTTGGCCGACAGAAACCTGAAACATGATGTGTAGCAGTGAGAGTAGAGAGTGTGGCAACCACCATTTGTTGGTGTTCTCACTGTAGATTTAAAAGCTAATTCACCTGGATTGGATAATCTTCATGTCACCAGGTTCTACCTAGATTAGGCTTGTTTTGCGAATGGGAGAAGATTGTTATGTTCAGCTGCAATGTAGTGCTGGGTTAGAGATTACAAGTGACCGCTGCCTTGGAAGCTATTCCCTTTTCCTTGTGCCTTGCTTGATACTTCCATTTTGTTTCCTAGAGTGTCCTGTTTTGCTCTTCTTTGGTGTGATAATGACATGGATGGGCTAAAATGTATAATGGCACTGCTGGGAGGATCTGGGCACACGTATCGAGGTCACCGATCAAAACAGTCTTTTGATATTCTCGGGGTAAAGTTGTATAGTTCTCACCCCTGGATCTCACAAATATGGAAGCCACGTCCAACAAATGCTAGCATGTCTTATTTCTGGATAACCTGCTTGTGGGGTTCCCACACCCCCCCCACCCCCCAAAAAAAAAAAAACCATTTTATTTGTTAATATTTCCCTATTTTTAATTAAATTTATTTTTTCTTTTAGTAGTCAGACATCAAGAAAAAAAGAATTCTACTCTTTTCAATTATTTTCTTTTTTCATGATTTTTTTTCTGCTCTTTTCTATTCTCGATATCCAAACACAGCCAATGAATGAGCCCGTTCCGATCCGCAGCCACCTCAGCAGAGAGAGAGAGAGATGGAGCGGCCCGAGACTGCGGGTACTAGAGCAACTAAAATATTTCATCAAATCTGCCCCTGCAACACACTGCTAACTCCGCCTCCTGCAAGTCTGCAACGGACCTGTCGAAACCTCCAACCCAGAAACTAAAGCAACTAATATTTCCATCTGAAACTGAAAGCAATTGAATTGAAGAATGCAGGCTTCGATCTCTCTTTCCGTTGCGTCTCACTCCTCGCCCGCCATTACTAGATCCGAACGTACTGTAGAGTTCATCAGTAACAATGCTCTCAAGCCTATGAAACTCCGTTTCTGTGGTCTCAGAAGAGAGGCACTTGAATTTAATGCCTTGAAGTGGCCTGATTCTCGTCCAGCTGCGTCGTCCGGACGAAGCTCCTCGAGGAAGTTTTCAGCTTCTTTGTCGGACAATGGAGTTCCCTCCAAGGGATTTGACTACGATTTGGTTATTATTGGTGCTGGCGTCGGCGGTCACGGAGCTGCTTTTCATGCTCTCGAGAAGGTATAGCTTTCTAATATTTTGGATTTTCTGGCTGACTGGATTTCAGAAGGTGAGAGTTGTAGCTTTGATTAAGTTTCGATTTGATTGCATCGTTTATGAGTGGAGAGTGGCCATCAGTTGTTATTATTAGTTGACGCTGAATCTTTCGTATGAGCTCAATTTAAGAAAATTAGCTCAGACCACTTATGCTTTCAAGTGATTTATTACTCTTTCAATCATTCATGTAGAAAGGAGTAAAAATAAGCTGGGATCAAACCAGAGAGCTCGTGGCTTACATTTAAAGTGGAATTATTTACGATCACAGAACCATGAAGTAATGAATAATTTTGGTTTCGTGCTGTCTGTAATTCTACTTTAGATGGAAAGTAAGATATTGATTTGCACAATTATTTATTAGTTTGAAAGTCATTGTTTTGGAATGCCATTTTATGGTTAAAACTGAACGAGCAATCCGTAGTTATAGTTTTAGACCAACTCGTTGTACTCAGGTCGTGATATTTTAGTATGGCCGACCAATTTGTGTGAGCATATGTTTCTCTTCTAGCTTTAGGAACTCATTATGGACAAAGGTGAAGAAAAGAACCCAAATATATGTTAATGCAATTATCCTATGGGAACTGTCTCATGCTTGGTAATAGTTAAAAGAACCAGAGTTCTGTTTTTCCACCTGTTGTGGTGTACACAACTTTACCTGGATTCGGATGCTATTTATTTAATTTGGTAACAAATTTTCCATTACTTGCTGCTTATCTAATAATGGAATGCTTGACATGGTTTTGGCTGTCTCTTCAATTCCCCTGTTTGTGAGGCACATGTCATCAGAAAAATGATAAATACTCTGGTTGCAGGGGCTGAAAACTGCCATCATTGAGGGAGATGTGGTGGGGGGAACATGTGTAAACAGAGGTTGTGTTCCTTCTAAAGCTCTTCTTGCTGTGAGTGGTCGGATGCGCGAGTTTCAGAGTGAGCATCACTTGAAGGCATTGGGTTTGCAGGTAAAGTTCACAATCATGCCATCCCTGGAACCTAAGGCTTGTATAACGGGTCAACAGTGTGAAAGATATATCTATTCAAAATAACTAATGGTTTGAGTTATAATGGGTTGACTTGTTTATTGTACCTAGTTATTTCTGCAGCCTCACAGTATCGTTGTCTGTTCAAGATATGAAGATATGGTCACTGTTGTACTGTTCTCTGTATTGTTTTTTATAGATACACTTTCATTTGTTTACTTTTGGTAGTCATCAAATCCAGCACCTTCTTTTTACTCTTCTATGAATTCTTTTTCTTGGAAAGGGTGGGTGGGGTGGGATAAGAAAAAGTTTTATTTAATAAAGGGGAAAAAAGAAGGCCGGGTTTATAATGACCCCAAAGAGCCAAAATTACAAGTAGAAAAATGAAATGTCAAATGCAATGAAAAGGAGAGTCCTCTAAGAGCTAATTTTATAGAATTAGCAGATTTCTAAATCCTGGACTAGATGGTGTTAACAGGTGGACTGAGCTAGAAAGATTTGTTTTCACTTCCCTCATCAATTCTGGCCACTGCATTTCCTCAACTAACACTTGAAAAAAAAAAAAAAAAAACATGTCGACCACCAAAATCTGAGTGGCACCGTCTCCTGCAAGTCCAAAATAAAATTTGGCACAGACATAAGATAGTCCCTCAAAAGATACCATCCTGTAATCAACTTCCAATAATGCACTGCATATTTCCCCTAGAACTATTAATATCTTTGTGGTGGGTCGAGGGACAGACCCCAAAGCCAAATCCACTTACTACTTAGAAAGCATGGAGGCTGGACACTGTCACTGATTGGAACCACTCTGTGAAGAATGCTTCTTACTAACAAAGTGAAACCACTGTAGTGTTACTTTATACGTCCTCTTTAAAGTTCCAAACATCTCATTCTTAATGCACAGAAACAGTATGAAAGGATTTCCTGTATTATTCCCAGGAAAGGCTGCATAGCATTTAGAATTTCCTGCCTTCAACTAAATTGCAAGGACAAACTCTTGCCTTCTTGGGTAGCATAAAAGTCCTGTTAAAGACATTTAGTTTATTCACAAAATAATATGATTGTTTTCTTATGCAAAGGCATCTCAAGTATTAACGTCATAAATAATAAATTCCAATATGACGTAATACTGTGATGCTAAATTATAAATGTAAAACAATCTAAAAAATTCCACCCTTTAGGTTTTCGTTTCCTTCTTTCAACATCGTTTCACTTCTTGTTTTTATTTAGCTAGAATCATCTTTGTGGTGGTTTCAACTAAATAATCAATTGATTGTTTTGTACTAAAAGTCCTGTTAAAGACATTTATTTTTTTATTTTTAATAATTAGACTGTGTTGCTTATAATTAAATGCAACCTTGTTTAAGGTTATGCAGGAACCCTTGCTAGAGGCTATATTTCATCATATCTACAATCTGGAATCATAATGTTTTGCACGCTATTTAACATATTGCATGATTACAGTTGTTCCAAGGATATAAGAAATTTTCTAAATGCCAACAAAGATCGATGGACCACATCCTTAAGTGATTGAAGATTCGTTTTTGGTAACAACAACTACCTAGCGTAGTTGGTGAATTGTGGTGTGCAAAATCCCTTGCTTATTAGGAGGTCTCAAGTTCGATTTAGTTCTGATCCATTATTCTTTTTCTGACCTGAAAAGAATAATCACTTGTACGGTTGACCAAATGAATGTGTACTTGCAATTGAACATGTCCGTCTTGCTCATAATTTCATCCTCTTCGCAACCATGAAAAGAAATAGGACCTCTTTACGTGTAAAATTGGAGATGTAGCGCCCGCTAGTCCTTAAAGCTTTGAAAATATAAAACCTGCAAAAAGAGAATAAAACCCAAGGTGGCTCCATTCTAAATATGTAAAATGCATGTTTTACTACCCTAGATTTCACACATAAATGTGCTCATCAGTAAGCTTCTATAAAATAGGTCTCCATGTATTTCTTTTCCTAGCCTGGGAGGAATGCGATGATGCAGGGCCTGCGGTTGGCTATTGTGCTTACAATGGTGACTCCACTAGGAATTCAACGCTAGATTCTATTGATAAATGTAAGAAAGTTCTCCCATTGCATCACTTGTATGATAACATGTTTGGCTAGCCCATGTTTATAATTGGTTGTACTAATTGCATCCTTCATCACAATCAAAGTTAAATCATTTGATGAGGGTATACTCTGTTGTGTTAGCACCCTCGGGGAGGTCTGTGCACATCATACTAAGTTCTTTGAGATCTAATCCGATGGTAGGTTTCATCTGCTCGGTATGACAGACAAGGAGTTGCTGATCATGCAAATAATCTTGCTTCCAAAATTCGTAATAACTTGACAAATTCACTGAAAGCAATCGGTGTGGATATACTAACAGGTGTTGGCACAATTTTGGTAAGTCTTAAATGTCTTTTTGTGGGATAAGATACCAGATATCTCACTATTATAAATGTTATACAGATTATGATTTCATATTTCCAAATATGCAGTTGTCACCAAAACATTCTCAATGTAATTTCTTGTGGAGAAGTTATCTCCATGAATTATTATGGTATTATGGTTTTATTTTATTTTTCAAATGTTTCATCTCAGGGTCCACAAAAGGTGAAATATAGAAAAGTTGGCTTCTCTGACAATGTCATAACTGCAAAAGACATAATCATTGCGACTGGTTCTGTTCCTTTTGTCCCCAAGGGTATAGAAGTGGATGGTATGAACTAAAGTATCCATAGTTTGACCATTATTTGTGCATGTTCTTTTTTTTTTTTGTTGTGTGTGTGTGTGTGTGTGGAAGCAGTACCTGTTAAGTCCTCCATGTTGTATTTTGATTGGCATTTCATGCAACTTTTAGGAAATAAAATATTGATTGTATTTAAGGAACGATTTACTATTATATGAGGAACTTATCCAAAGTGATAGGGATCAGCATCTGAGAATCAACAAACCCTTCACCTTGTTTCATTCAATTGATCCTATATTGAGTTTCTATAAGCCTGAGCTAGATCCTTTCACACATTCCAAATCACCAATTTTATTTCACCATCAATTCAGTCACTAAATGGCATTAGGCCCTAACTCAATCAATCCCTAGCTGTAGAACCTAAGGCAGTTAGGCTTGATTTTCTTATATGTCCCACATCACACAGGCTTCTCTAGTTTTTGCTTAGGAATTGCTACACATGCTTTGTGGCATAGATTGAAAGTAAACATAGTGAATAGATATCAAAACCTGTTATGATAATTGCACAAAGATACATTGAATACGTGGGAAGAATGTAGCAGAAAATCAAATAATAAAAACGAGACTGATTTTAGTACCTCTTTGTTAACTCTTGTTTATGGCAGAAAACCATGAATTTCCTTTTTCTCCCCTTCAATTGTCATGATTCAGATCTTACAATCTGCCATTCTTTCTCATTGTTCCCATTTAATTACTGGATACTATTACATAATATCCTGCAGGAAAAACTGTAATCACCAGTGATCATGCACTGAAGCTGGAGTCTGTTCCTGATTGGATAGCAATTGTAGGAAGTGGTCACATTGGCCTTGAATTCAGTGATGTGTATACAGCACTTGGAAGTGAGGTACGCATATTCTGATGAATGCCTTTTTGTTGTGTGTGAATACCTTTTCTCCACTCAGTCATTTAATAGCAAATGGCAAATGACTAGGTTAGAAGATAGGTAGGTGTGTGAATGCCATTTTTCAAGTCAGACATGATGTACCAAATAGTGCCAATTCTAGGTCTGGAAACAGGCACTCCATCCCTCCTGCCCCCAAATTCCCCTCCTTTCCAGTTGACAGTATGCAAAAGTTGCTTTAAACTTTGTTTCATCTAACCAAAAAAGGAATAAAGGAAACTGACTTCATTTCTACCATATCCTATGTTTTTACTTATGTACTTGGATATAGTAATTGGTACGCTTGAACTCTATCGTTTCAATTTTCAAGGTTGCAACGCAAAATCACGAAGCCACTCAATATCAGATGGTTCATCTATTGATATTAAGGGAAAATTACCGAAAACATCAAGTATTTGGGATCACATTTCATTTTCTTTTTTATCTCCTTTTATGTCTTTACATGGAAAGTTCTTTCGAACTTTCTAAACCTCAGTGCCACAAGCGTCAGAATCAAGAATGACAACGGAAATACGTTGTAAAGCTTGAAACAACAGTACATCATAGATCAAGCTGACTATCAAACTCAGAACATTTAAACAAGCCTTACTGCCCAAATAATACCCAACCTTCTAAGGACTAGCCAACAATCCACTTGCTAGTTAGTAAAGTCCAGGGGGTTGATATGAGTCATATGACAGACCCTGGTGCAAATTCTGTCTTAACCATCTAAGAACTAACCCCTTACCTACTTGCCTAACATAGCAATCCAACCTTATCTAAAGACCAACAACAATCATATCTGATGACAACTCATGTTTGAGGATACTTTCTTCTTATTGAATTCAGCGGCACAAAGATGGGAGATGACCCATCTTACACCCCCATTTTATAGCTTGAATGCTTAATATTCATAAGAGCACCAAGGGATTCTTAACTGATTGGGTACTCGACTCCAGCCTAAAAGTAACAGGAATTAGAGTGTTACAACTGAATTGACTGGTCTTTCTATGTATAAGTTATGTAATCAGATTGCATGTAAGTTTTGATTTATGAACTGAATTATTCACAAAGTGAATCTATCCTTACTGGATCTAGAATTTGACCACATCTGTTGCTTGCACAATGGCAACTTTGACATGGCATGGTCACTTCTTGAAATGTTGTTAACTTGTTATACATTGGCACCTTCACAGTGCATATGATTGCTTACTATTCCATCCAGTTCATTTAGGACTCCACATTTACTGGATATGAAATATCAGATGATTCAATTAATGTAGGAAATGTCACTGGATCACTATATGCTTTTATGTCTAACATACTTGACGGACTGACATGTAGTGTATCGTGTGAATTCAACATTACTTGAAAACATCATTCTTTGCTTAAATTGTCAGTGCTCTTATTCTCTAATGATTTTATTCAAGAGTTCCAATTGAATAAGAAAATGCTTACATTCCTTTTTGCTACTACTAGTTACTGGAATTTGAGTGTCAAACCATGGAGAAATTATATTTGTGAATTCATGCAGTTCCTTTTCCTTTTTTACTTTCTCATTTTTTTCCCATTAATTTGTCTCCGTTTGATTGTCTACAGTTTTACTTCAATTTGGTTTCTTTACCTAGCTTTGATTATTACATGTAATTTAAGTCAGTTTTTGGTCATCTTTCATCTTCCTAATCTTTTCCATACAAAAGCGTGTTGGTTTCTCATCTGATATTTGCAATTCTCTTTAGGTCTTCATCAAAATTTTCATTTACCTTGATTATGCCTATTTATCTTTCACCACTAAATCTTTAACTTTCGCCCCCCATGGTACTGGAATTTTCTCTGGTTGTGATTTATGCTAGCAATAATTGATTACACAGGTTACTTTTATTGAAGCGCTGGATCAGCTTGTGCCTGGCTTTGATCCTGAGATTGGAAAGTTAGCCCAGAGAACTCTCATAAACCCTCGTAAAATTGATTACCATACTGGTGTATTTGCAAGCAAGGTGCTTTGTCATTGAAATTTCATTTTTTCATCTCCTGTAGCAAGTCATAAGTTAAAATCTTTTGACATTCGCTACAGATCACTCCAGCAAAGGATGGAAAACCTGTCACCATTGAGCTTATTGATGCAAAGACTAAGGAGCCAAAAGATACTCTGGAGGTAAATTATCATCTCTCACATTTGCACTTATTGGATTCAGATTGTTGGAGCTGCATGGTTGCAATAATCAAAACAGTTGAATAAACCACAGCAGCATGCATGCTGCTGAGAGGCACAAAAGTATAAGCCATCACATAGATTTATGCTTCTAGTAATTGTTAGAGAAAAATGTAAATAAGTAAATATTAATTATTTAAATGACCATTTTGAATGGACGGTCGGACAGAAGTTGAACCATTTGGACCATTGCCTGAAATCGGGAGATGTACTGTACTAGTCATCTGACTGCAACAAGGTGTTCAAGAACCATGAGGTGTTTGCATTGCTCTGGCAGTAAGGAATAAAAAAGTATTCCTTGCTGTTGGCATGTGGTGTCCACTAGTATAAGTGGGCCCGACTACTTCATTATTCATAATCTAAGATGTCACTCTTTTCTACTTGAAAAAGGGGGGAGGGGTCCTAATATGGGGTGCTGGAATTCTCAACAACTGCCCTATTGGTATTACTGCAGGTGGATGCTGCACTTATAGCAACCGGAAGGGCTCCATTCACAAAAGGACTTGGCTTGGAGAATGTTAGTGTGTGAATGTTTTTGTGTATTAGGAATGCTAAAGAAGATCCCTTTACAAATAGAAAATTCAGTTGGTTTAAATTATTGGTTGCAGATTAATGTAGAAACACAACGTGGTTTTGTTCCTGTTGACGAGCGCATTAGAGTAATTGACAAGAATGGCAATCTGGTGTGATATGATGTTCTTTGTTAACAGTTTTCTGTTAATACACTGCCTATTGTAGCTAACAAGAGTTTTTGTTTAATTAGGTTCCACATGTATATTGCATTGGTGATTCAAATGGGAAACTGATGCTTGCACATGCTGCAAGCGCACAAGGGATATCTGGTAAGAACCTTTTTGTTTTCTGCTTTCTCTGACTCAAAAATCCTTTTCTATTCATTTATCAATTCACCTAGTGAAATTTTTTATTTTTTAATATAGTTGTCGAACAAGTCTCTGGGAAGGATCATGTGCTAAACCATTTGAGCATCCCTGCAGCCTGCTTCACTCATCCTGAAATTAGTATGGTTGGCTTTACAGAGGTAGGCTTACTCAATGATGGGCTATGATCCACTGTCTATATATTTGGTTACTCTCTTCATGGCATGAAAGATATTTGTGTTTATATCATGGATATACAACTCTCTAGGCCTCATCCCAAGCCTAGTGATCAGGCTGTGCTTACGGCTTTGACTAAATGTTTTTCAATGCTGGCTGCCAACCTGATGATGTGACTTGCAAAAAGACAAATGTCTCTGCATTGAAGACGATCAAGAGCTAGACACAGTAACCTCAAACTTGATGAGCTTACATGGACAAAAATAAATTTATTGCAGTCAACAGAGAGAAATTCAATTATGAATTGCTAAAAAGTAGAGGAATAAAACATCAAATTGTCGCTTAATCACATGGTTTTGTCACATTACTAACAGTTGTGGGATTGGAGCTTATCTATTTGATGTAGCTTGTGCAGTACTTGGTAATATTGGATATTTATTGAGTTCATAAATTGCAAACATTAAAGAATCTGTGCTGTAGCTCGATTTCAAACTGGTATGCGGCAAGCATAACCATGGAATTGCTGAATCAGTCCAGGTTCAGTCCCATCTAACAGGATGGTTCTCTTCAAATCAAAGCATTAAGGGGAAAAAACCTTTGAATTCTCCAGTGGCTTTATCAACAGTTCCAGCCAATTGGGCATGTGTGAAACATTCCCAGTGGATGTGTACAAACTACTAGCCCCTGCGAATATATGACACCAGATTAGTAGTCCACGTGTTCTCTCTCGTTAAAAATTCCAATTTTTTCATAAAGAGTCCTTTCTAGTCATATTGGCTGGATTCTTGTAAGCTTGCAGAGAACAATTTTTTATAAGAGCCAAATGTCAGAAGAAAAACTTACATTCAACAAGCCAGATCAGGAACATCTGAAGGCTTGTTCAGTTTTAGTAGCAATATTGTAATATTATATTGGTGAATTCACGTGATAATATATCCATGATTCTAACACCCCCCCCCCCAACCCC
This sequence comes from Macadamia integrifolia, assembly GCF_013358625.1. Classification (NCBI taxonomy): domain Eukaryota; kingdom Viridiplantae; phylum Streptophyta; class Magnoliopsida; order Proteales; family Proteaceae; genus Macadamia; species Macadamia integrifolia. The sequence continues at coordinate 22,321,329 of NC_056566.1, forward strand.
CACATTAAATAATGATTTGGAATGTAGTTATCCTCAGAATATGCATCTGGAACTTATTTCTTTTCTTTTCCTTTCTTCTTCTTCCTTTTTTTTTTTTTTTTTGGGGGGGGGGGTGATACAAGGCATTTGTAACTCCACAGAAATGTTACATATTCTCTCTTGACCAAATTCTTCGTCCAGGCTTAAAAATTTCTAGACCAATTGAAGGCTGCAGTATTAGGCAGAGGTTGTGATGAATATATTTCTTCTCCCTCACCATCTTCTGCTAAATTTGTCACCGGATCTTTGTGGATCATTTCTTTTGATTCTCCAGTTTTGACTGTACAAAAATCTAAACTTATGCAGCCTCAAGCAAGGGAGAAAGGTGCAAAGGAAGGATTTGAAGTAAGTGTTGCCAAGACAAGCTTTAAGGCTAACACGAAGGCCCTAGCAGAAAATGAAGGAGAGGGGCTGGCTAAGGTAATTTTATTTATTTCTGTAAACCACTATTTTTTCCTATACACTTAGGAAGATCACAGGATTAATATCAATAATTTCTTCTTAAATTATTTTAAAGCTATTACACACAAATAGCATTGACATGGCTAGTAAAACTTCTCCAGGTTTTTTAAGTCATATTTCTTTTGTTAATTTCAATTATTGTTGAATTTTTAACATCTTCTAAAATTCTCATTATATCTTCAAACAGTTGATATACAGGCCTGACAATGGAGAGATTTTAGGAGTTCATATTTTTGGGTTGCATGCTGCAGACCTGATCCATGAAGCCTCCAATGCAATAGCCTTGGGCACACGCGTTCAGGTAATCTTTATGCCTTAGAATGACCAAAATGATATACATAGCTGATTGTACTGAAGGTTTTGCAAAGCCTTCATATTAAATTATCTTTAATGCCTTTGCATGGCACACGCGTTCAGGTAATTTTTATGCCTTAGAATAACCAAAATGATATACATTGCTGATCGTACTGAAGGTTTGGCTAAGTCTTCATATTAACTTATCTTATGCATTTGCAATGAGCTGTTACTCGAGCCTTGTACCGTGTGAACCTGTTTTCCAACTTAGAGAAATGATGGATATTAACTTTTCTGTTCATATCCCTTAGCCTTTTATAGCTATAGAGTTTTGGTCTCCTGTGCAACTTGAAACATTGCCTGTATGTTATTAATGTACTGACTTGTTATTGTCGGCATCTGTGGCAATCTGTAGAACATTAAGTTTGCTGTTCATGCACATTCAACCTTGTCAGAAGTGCTTGATGAGCTCTTTAAATCAGCCAAGGTATAGCACAAAAGTGCACTTCACATTTCATTTTTCTCCTGGTAGATCTAAAACTGGAATACATGTTTATATAATATACATATTAAGAATCATCTCATTTAGTGGGCCATATCTCTAGTATTGTTTTAATGGTGATTCCCAACCACTCATTATGAGTCTAAGTAGACAACGCAGGTGGCCTGGACAATGTCCTTTCCTCCTTCCATGAGGCCTGCTCTATAGTTTCCAGCAAACTCAACATTGTCTACTTTCAGTGAGAGAACTTATATGTTCCTCATCTAGTGTCACTCAACATGATCTACTTTCAGACAAATAATTTGCTACTTCATTCCTTACCCAATTATATTGGGTATTAGATTATCTAGATTGATATGAGATTTTTTTCCCCTTTTGCTTTTGTTCCTTTTTCCTATTTTCCATATTTCTGGGGCAGGTCTCTAGTATTTCTAGTCCAGTCAAAGAACCAGTTGTAGTCTAAAACTTCACCACAATCGGTTTAAGTTTGAAGAGTATTTTGATTGTGTTACCTGTTAGGTTGTCTCTGAAAGCCGTACATCTCATAATAGATCGGCCCAACCACCACAAAATGGAATGCCTTGCACCTCTGTTCGGAAGAAGAATCAGGCCCCAATTTTGCAGATTATGTCATTTGTATTTGAGTACCTATCTCGACTAATTAATTGGTTATGCAGTTTTGTAATTAAACTCTTACATTAAGGCACGCAGTATTAGTGAGTCCATTTATTTATTAACTAATTTAAAAAATTTGTAACCGCTTTTCTTTTCATATTGTAGAGAAAAATTTGTCTAACATTTGTTTTATGACATCAGTTGTTTCAATTAGAGGGTTATGATAAAATGTTCAAAACCACTCAATAAGAGTTGAGGCATCCATATATGCGATTGATCACTCGCTGCTAGATGAGTAGTCATGACACGAGTTATTATTTAGAACTTGCTCTGTTTCTGAGTAGTTTTTGGTGGAATATCATGTATTTTCTATGAGTAGTTTTTGCTGGAATATCATGTATTATGCTTGTTAAATGTTCTTGTATCTTGACTGAGGGGTTCGGATGGGGTTAGGGTACCACGCAACAGTGGAGGTAGTGTCAACCATTTGTAAATAGGATAGGGAAGGGCAAACATTAATGACCCTTGATGAGCATACGATTCCTTCACCACATGGTTCAAGGAAAACTTTAACCTTTTTATTTTTTTCTCATATGGAGAGAACCCTCTCATATGAAGATCAATCTGTTCGAAGGTTTGAGATTAGGTAGCTAAACCACTACCATCGTAAATCAACCAATCAATACAGTAATAAACAACCAAAAAATGAAATAAAAATCTTGAAAACAAAATCAAGCGATGTTCTTATGGCAAAACCATGGTTGCAGGTTTCAAATCTTACTACAAAGGAGAGGTTCAGGTTTGACTCTAGAGTTTGAATTCCCCAAGGGAAGCTCTCATTGTGCCACATGGATAGATGATGTGGCTTTTCGACCATTAGTTATAGTGGGCATGGTCTAGATCAATCATATCAAAATTCAAAGCTTAATAACACTAGCAAAATGGAAGTTTTCATGCAACTGCCAATTCCAAGTGTAATGAAACAACAATTCTCTGGCAATCCACCCATCTAGACGACAACTCCGACGACTCAGGCAGAGCCTCTCTCTCATGTTCTCAGCAACCCTTCACTAGGACCTGGAACACTCTTCTCCGCCTGTGACGTCTATCTCCCTATACTCTGCCATTGATCATCCGTCTGGGCGCTTCTCTTCTTAGGACCCTATAAATGACTATTATTTTGTGAACTTCAATGGATTTAAAGATTCTTATCGTGACTTCTACTTTGCTGGTGGAGTTTGGTAGCATCGAGCGTAAACCTTTGGGAGCAAGGAGGCACGGGTCTCTCTCTCTCTCTCTCCCTCTCGCGCAGCCTATTTTGTCCATTACCATGTGATAAGAGGCAAGTGAAAGCTGTCTTCCGATACTTGATCCTGTACTTCTAAGTACTGAAAGGGCATTATATCCCTTCCGCTTGTTGGATGGAAACCTTTGAATTTTGTTGAATGATAAGACCTCAAATCCTCTTCTACTGGACTATAAAGCTCAGTTTGTTTGCTAGAAAAAAGAGGAAAAGGAAAATAAGAGTGAAAGAATGATTTACTTTCACTCAAAATACCAAAGACCTTGATTGTTTGTTTGATGGAATGGAAAACTTACCAAACAAGGTCATTTAATGTCATAATTATTGTTTGATGTAGCAAGCAACTTTTATCAACCCATTCACTTCCAAAGTAGGACTTCATGAAAATGTTATTTTGTGCGTCTCTCTCCTCCTCATATTTCTTTTCTTCCCCATTGAAATTTACCCCATTTCTTTCCTCTATTTCCCATCCTTTTTTATCCGTGGAACAAACAGGCCCTAACAAAACCTCAAATCCTCTTCTACTGGACTATAATTTGCTATATTAAATACTTGACGTAATACAACTCATATGGCTTTATATGCAGAACCTTTTGAAGTTCAGCAGTTCAAATATCAATATTCAAGGCTTAGGCATCTTTTCCGCTCAGACCAGTTACCCATTAATTTCCACACAAAATATTCCACCATAATGCGACATCATAGCACTTTGGTTCCACTGTTCTGTAGTAAAAGACCATAGTCCCAATCTTTCTTGGTTCTCTTCCCGCCCCCGACTTTCATCAACAACCAAACAAAAACCCTGAGGAGAGTTCATAAAGCGTTATTAAACATGTAACTATCTTACTTTTTCCCAATTTATAATTAAGCTCTTTTCATCATCAGAAATTCCTTTCAAACTAGTCCAACCTCGTTTGGAGCAGATAATCCATGGAACTAAAAACTTTCAAAGAACACATCAATTCAGCAATTAGAAACTAAAGACCAAGGAGACAAAACCATATTCATAGTGACATCAATCTATTCATTAAGTAACACACACCTATCGTTTGCTTACTAAAAGCTGTCACATGCTGCAAGCTACTAGAACAAAAATGTTGAATCTGAGCATCTAGTAGATGCATAAGACAGTAGGGTTTTGGCCCGGACTAAATAGCATGTCCTATTTCTCCCTGCAAGTAGGATTAAAGATTTTATTATTGAATACACTTCACCCACTCCAAAAACAGAGTGGAAACCATGATGCATTCAAAATCCAGCAGCTCCAATCCAGCTCAACATTAGAAGCTCAAATCTTTCCAATCACTCCCAACAAATGATGCATTCAGTCCACCTACCTAAGGAGCTAGGGTTCCAATCAACCTCAACAGAATTTCTAAGATGATTCAATAAATAACAAAAACCATCAAAACACCCATGACCAAAGATAAAAAATTTGATGGACACAATAGACAAAAGCAAATTCATCTAACATATGCAGTTATTACTGGAATGCCGCAACACGTACATCATGACTTGCATACAGAAAACAATTTGAATGAACCAACCAGAATTAAAGGGCTCCTATGAGAACAAATAGCACTCAACACTTGCTACTATAAACAGGACCCCAGGATAGGGAAATTTAGGAAAACATAGCATAACTGCCTAACTTAGTGAACCCAACTCTTTTTCCTTAAGGGTGCAACAAATACTATTTCGCAAGGGCAGCCATTCCATCAAGAATGTCTCAATATTCCCCTGAAATCCATATGTACTCAGTTGATAAACATGCATTCCACCAAAGACCTTAACTATAACCCTACCAGTAAACATGTGCTACAGCTACAGAGTGAATACCGAAACCCCATCTAAAATCCTAAGTATAACTATAAGGCAAAGGCACAAACTGTTTGATGGGCAGTCACCTAAGAGTTTGTTGCTGAATAGTATTATGGTATGGTCACTTGGAGAAGAAACCCAACAGCTACAAACCAGAATCAAGAGAAATCCTAGCGACCTTTTTAGTTTGAACCAAACAAAATCTAGTTTCATACTTTCATCATTTGCCCGCATGTGTAAGGTAATCTGTAGAAAAGTAAAACTACAGGCTTATACGTTCCACAGAAAGAAATAGCTCTAATGTAATGCTCATATAGTTGAAACCATTAATCACCCCAAAGTGTAATTAAAAGGTATCATTGCTTCCTGCAAGCAGGAAAAAAGTGTTCAACAACAAACGAAGAACTATTCTGGTACCATGAAATTTTGTTCCAAAAATAAACCAGACGAAACAAAAATCCTAGATTTCAGAAGCTATGACTGAAAAAACCCTCAGAATCAAAATGTCTCATTGTTTACTCTTCCTCCTCAGTCGCAGCTCCACCATTGGTATTGTGCTTCCTAGCGTACCTCTGGTTCCTCAAGAACTTGGGATCCATCTGCACATAAAAGCAACAATTACCAGAAAATAAGGAAAATAATTGAATGATCAGATACATGTAAATGAAGATCCTGAAACCCAGTAAATACACGTTTAAAACAACCAAGTCTAAACCATACCCCTTTGGTGGATGTGTGTCTGTGCCTCCTGGGCTTCTTGATTCCATTCCTGTGAGCCTTGTGTGACTGGTTATGCGCAGTGTGGTTCTTCGACTTCGCCATCTCACTGTAACAAAAAAATTCGATATGGTAATCTCTCAAACAAAGAAACAAAATACGGAAACTGGATTTACACAGAGATCGAATTAGAGAGTACCTGAGAGGGAGAAAATCTCTTCAAGTAAGACTGAATTAGGGTTAGGGTTTTCTTCGGATGGCGAGGAAGAGAAATGAGGAGTTTACCTTAGGACATTTATGGAGCCGCTTCTTGTACACAAGTGAAATGACAATTATATCCTCCCTTATCCATTGTCCAAATACTCGAATTGGGCCGGATGACAGTTTCCGGAACGACCGAACTCGTATGTGGTCATGGACTAATGGATTTATAATTGAGGGCCCAAAGCGGCCCACAGGAATCCTTTTTTTTTGTTTTTTTTTTCCGATAAGAGAATTCCAAGTTACGTTTAGGCCAAACCTACTAAAGTAGGGATTACATACACACCGAAATCAAGCCCACTAATATAACTGAGGAATTAGTGGGCAGATTGCAAAGTGCTAAAAATCCCCCATGGAGATATTAAGCTTGTTGGAACTATCATGCAATTGAAAATTTTGAAGGATAATTTGGCATAGATATGAAATATTAATAGGTTACTATACAATACTTCAAAAAACTTCAGTTTTTCAATTATAAAGTATCGACGAGGTTTCTTTGAGCAAGTGGCATTGAGAAATGCATGAATAAAGTATAACAAAATAGTATCATTCATTGGAGATCAACAAGGTCATTTTATTTGATGAGTAAAGAGATGGATTCAAGGGTGCTAGTGTATCATAACACAACAACTCGGAGAAACTTTTCTCATAAAATATAAACCAAAAGTGGTAAATACTTTATGAAAATGAAATATATTAAAAAATACATATAAAATTAATGGATAATGACTAAGATATAAGATATGCAGTTTTTTGTATCAATCCTTAAACAACACTAAATTTGCTACACATTTTTTTGTATACATAGGTGGTATAGCTACCTCATAGCAATCTCCATACCACCCAAATTAGATATGTAGGTAGGTTTCGTTGTCCCCTTTATGTTTGTAGTGTAAGACTTGGGTTGTTAGAGTCTCACAAGTTACTAGAATGAGAGCCCACACATGACTGCAAATAAGGCTGTCAATTGGTACAATTTTGGAAATTTGGTATGGTTTATGTCGGTGTAGGAGATAGAAAGGAGAAATCAAAACTGAATTGTTCCAAGAACTTAGAATGCAGTTTCAATACCTAAACTATACTTGGTTTTGATTTTGGTGCAATTTTTTTTTTCATTTCATGAATGGTTTCTTATTTGGTTTGGTACAATTTTTATATAGTTTCATAAATTATCTGTCATAAATAATATATAATTGCTATACATGTGTATACTTAGTCAATTCCATTTGAGATTTGATAATTCGGTATGATCTTCTTCTTCTTCTTCTTCTTCTTCTTTTTAATAATGAAGTAGCACAAATTTAGTTAGTAATATTATTAAAAAAAAAAAAAACTTAAATTGTTCAAAGCACATTAGGAGATGTTCAACAGGAGACAACATGTCTTAAATTAGTGGACCACTAAATAGAGATATTCAAGAACCAAAATGGCTGAAATTAGTGGACCACTAAATTCAAGATGAAGATAATGTAAAGGACATTCTATCCAATTAATGGCAGAACTTGGCCATATCATCCTCCATGTGGCTCAAACCAGGCCACAACAAGTATTGTAATGCGAAAATCTTTCAATGTAGTGGTTTATAATTAAGATTATACACTTAAGTATGTATATACTCAAGGCAATGTTTTGAAGAATTCAAATCGGATCAAGTGAATCATCGAATTCAAATTAGAATTGATGCCATCCAATGCCGATTCTATTTTTCTTTTCTTTTGGGAATCAGTGCATTATTTCTATTTCCATTATGTATTATTATAGTAGAAAATCAATGAAACTTATTATTAAAAAAAAATCATCGAAACTTGCCTTTTATAATAAGATCACCAACTTCATTGTATAAAAAGCTCTAATAAATTATTAAATTTAAGAAATATCTGTTTTATTTTCCATTCAATTCCTAAAGTTTCAATCAGAATTGATCTTATCCCTGATTTTGTCATTCGGTGAGAGGAAATTGATAGAAAAGAAAAAGGCTCCTGAGTCCTAACGATTTAATAGAAAAACCCTGACCAATATCAATCCAATAAAAATTGGATAGATTTGATCCGATCTGAACCGATCAAATCGGGCTGAAATTTTACACCCTAGCATGTGGGAAATATTGAATGATTTTCTTCCGTCTTCTGGTCCATACTAGTTGTAGGCCGGAAAGGTCATGGTGGCCAAGGATATTTTGATTCCACGTGGGTCCTCTCATGTGGAAGGACATCATCCCAACGTCAGATTGGTATCCTGCTATTTTTTCAAGGAGTGTGAAAACCTAGTTCGAATCGATAAAATCGATTAAATTGAATAAATAAATTTAGATCAAACCTTATTGGAATGGCTTTGGACTGAGGTATGTTGTGACCAGTTGGAAATCGAAGTAAACATAAACCAAATCAAATGAAACTAATAAAAAAAAGAATGTGATCATGATATTATAGATATATAAATTGATTTTCTACTTTTTAAAATATTAGTTAGAATATATTTTTGTTGTAAGGAGAATTGTTACAAATCACTGAATATGATTTTATGAATAGGGAAATTGATTTGTAAATTGTAACAATGCTTCCATTGATCTCCTTGTTTACTATGCAAAATCAATTGGATAGTTATATAGATGATTGAATAATAGAGTTCATTTTGTGATTTCAATATCAATTATATTCTTATTGATTAATTATCCATTAGTTCAATATCAGTTTTTTTTCCTTATAAACCATGATTCTTCATAAATTTATATTGTTATCACCAGATCTTTCATCATTAGAAGTTACAAATGCAAGATTTCATTATGATTCAAATCCAAAAATAAATGAATCTAAATCAATATTAGCATGATATTGAAAAACTAAAATCAAATCAGATCGAAATCAAAACCAATCGAAAACCGAAATCCCTTAACATATTGATTTTGGTCTCCCTCATTCTTAGACCATAATCGATTTAACCCGATCAAACCAAACCAAACCAACCGTTGACACCCCTATATTTTTCTCATTGTCCAAACATTCTTCCAAGAAGTACATATTACTCGCTCCAGATTTTGGAAATTACTGTTTTTTTTTTTTTCTTGTTTTCTTTGTTAGAAATTAGAAACTACTGTTCTACCCAAAAAAAAAAAATTTGGAAAGCTACTGTTTTGTTCCACAGCGTAGGCTATAATATTGCATTGGGAGTGGCGAGGAACATCCAATGTTCGACTTCCAGCTGGACACCAGATTCTTGACTTGATACTCCCGGTAACCCAGCTCACCATGTGGCCTTTCAGAGTTTACTATTCTGTGCCCATGTCGTACCGGAGGAACCCGTAACATAACCCAGCTCATGTGTTTGTAAGCTATATAAGCCAATGCCCTGTCCAGTGAACACGGGAGGAACCAAGAAGACACAGGAAAAGGAATTTCCGTATTTTCTCCAATTATTTCTCCATTGTTCAGAGCTGTTTCTCTCACTCGTTCTCTTCTATTTCGAGGTTTCTAGGGCTGGTTCCGTCTCTCCTCCTCTCTTTGTTTGGCGAACCGGAATTTCGTCTGTTCTCCGAAAATTTAAGCGGAGATATTAACTGTGAAGGCTTTCGATCCGTCGATCTGTTAGTTCTTCTGACCTGATTCTGGTAGTAGGTTCTGCCGTGGATTCCTGAGTGATTTGTCTGTTCGTGGGTCTTGACTCTCGTCAGGGATCATGTTTCTTCTTGATTGGTTCTACGGTGTTCTTTCATCTCTCGGTCTTTGGCAGAAGGAGGCCAAGATCTTGTTTCTAGGGCTCGATAATGCCGGGAAAACGACGCTTCTGCATATGTTGAAAGATGAGGTCTTTGTTCTTCCTTCTTGGCAATTGTTTTCTTTTTGTTTGTTTGATTTCTTTACTCAATTTAATACAATTTCCCATACTTCTGGTTCGTAGTTTTGTACGTGTTATTATGTTCCTCTTTGAATTTTTTTTCTTGGATCGTATGCAGAGACTTGTTCAGCATCAGCCGACTCAGTATCCAACATCAGAGGAATTGAGTATTGGGAAAATCAAGTTTAAGGCCTTTGATTTAGGAGGACATCAGATCGCCCGCAGAGTCTGGAAAGACTACTATGCCAAGGTACATTCTTTAAAAAATTGCGAAAGAAAGAAAGGGCCTTTGTAGTTAATTTCATTTAAGCTGCTTATTGTCACCTTGAGTGAAATATTTTCGTTCTGGGTTACCGAGGCATATAAGTGAATATGGCCTTCTGCAAAAATACTTTAATTCCGACTCCTCGGCATATAGAATTGTAAAACAAAGCTAAATTGGCTTGTGTTTTATCTGAAGTAATCAATACGATTCGGTAACGAGTGTCAACATGGAATGATTTCATCCTACTAACCTAGGTATATAAACGCAGCCTTTATGGAATAGCGGATCTTTATTTGTAGGATTCTGGATGCTGCGGAAAAGGTTGGTAATTGGTTTTTGCAATTAAAAAGAAGAAGATAAATTCAACTGAACAATGGCTGATGATCTGTGATTCTGTAATGCATTACCTGGTGGATTTCCCATTTCCTTTGCTTATTTACATTTGTCAGTTGAGCTTTGGGATGATATGAACCTTGCATAATTTGTTACCAAGATGTCACCTGAGATCTTCACATTCGATTTCAGGGTGCTTATTCATGCTATATAGCATAGTTCCTGCATGAATTGACATTATCTGTTTAGGCCTGATTTATGCACTTTGGAAATCATTCGTTTTCATGGTTATTTTTTTCCTTATCTCTGGTCTGTAAGAGAAGTAGCAGTTTTAATGGGATTAGGAGCGAGCTCTGGTTGTTGGCGTTGGCATACAGAGGATCATATTTGGTGGGAAGTATTTTCATCGGTAACTGTCAGTTGCCACAAATTGTAGGCATTTGTTTAAGATTTTATGCTTTGTCCCTTTTCAAGGTTCCTGTTTCCACAGATTCCAATTTATTTCTTGTGTTTTTATGATGTAGGGTCTCTTGGTCATATGTTTTGCTCTAACTCCCTGAGTCATCCCTGAACTCATCCACGTTTTTCTCATTCAATTTTTAGCAGTACTTGATGTCTTATCTGTTGTGTCCTTATATGCGCTCTTAAAGATGAGCTTAGCAGTCTCAGCCCTTGGAATATAATCTAAAGTCTAAACACTTACTCCCAAAAAAAAAAAAGGGGGGGGGATAGGGTAAAGAAAATCATATTCTCAAGTCAATCGTTACTCCTTGAAACACACTACACACACAAGAGGAAGGGAAAAGGGGAAGGGAGGTACTTACATAAGCCAGCTAGCTTGGGATTGCTGTATCTGTGAATAATACTGGTTCGGTTATTTTGGTATTTTTATGGCGAACCTTTACTTAATATGGCTGGTCCCCCTCTAAAATGACTTCATGCAAGGAATAGTATTGAGATTAAATAGAAACACGTTCATAATTTGTATGATGGTTACAAAATTGTTAAGACAATGGAGCTGGTTGTTGATGGTAAGGAGAACGAGGTTTTATAAAGGAATGTAAAGGAGATGTGTACATTGAGATGAATGGGACAAGATTAGAAGAATAAAATCAGAGATATGTGAATGCAAACTCTTTTTCTTTGTTGATTTTCTTTTTAACCCTGGTTTGTTGGTTGTATTACACTTGGAATGATGTAGATACGGTTGGTCTTGATCGGAATGTTCATATCTCAACTTAGTTCAACCTTCTCGTCAATTGTTCAATGCTATTTTTTAAAGCTAAATATATGTTTTAGTACCTAAAATATCTCAAAGTTAATGAGAAGTTATTTGGATTTAAGAGACTTAACAGTGCATGTTAAAATTGTACTGCTTTCATAATTTTTTGATATGGCTAGCCCTAGTGTGTCCAGGTGCCATACTTGCTTCCAGATTTGGGGGTAGACTGAGAATATGCAAAGAAAAGCAATGGACATGTAGAATATAATGCATAACATGGTGCATGCGCTTGCTGGTATCATTGTGCGCACCTTTATCAATTTGATGATTTGAGCTGATTGCGTCACATGTGACCTCTGTTTGGGTTGATAACCTGGTAATGTTGCACGTTAAAATCTGTGAAGTGAACCTATATATAAAAGCCCAAAGATGAATGTGGCCAAGTCAGAACACTCATGGTGATTACTACCATGTCTACGACTTAGTTTTGGCTTGGTTATCTCTCTATGCCCTTGTATCCATTCGTTGCTGATCATCTACTGGTAGTTTGGTTGCTGTAATTTTCATTTATTTTCTCAGTTTACTACACCATCAACATACCCTCTTAGTAATATACTTAAGTGTAGATATGGTATCGTCTATGGTGCAGGTAGATGCAGTGGTGTACCTGGTGGATGCATTTGACAGAGAGAGGTTTGCTGAATCAAAGAAAGAGCTGGATGCCCTCCTTTCAGATGAATCCTTGGCGAATGTTCCGTTCCTTATTCTTGGGAACAAAATTGACATACCTTATGCAGTCTCAGAGGATGAACTACGGTACCACCTTGGCCTGACAAACTTCACCACAGGCAAGGGTAAGGTAAACCTCACCGACTCTAACGTCCGTCCTCTTGAGGTCTTCATGTGCAGTATTGTCCGGAAGATGGGGTATGGTGATGGCTTCAAGTGGCTCTCTCAATACATCAAGTAGGAACATGGCAAGCTGTGATTCTAATTACCCAGATGGTATTCTCTGCCACTGGTGCAATTAATCACTGGATTTGATATGAACGTGTTATCCCTTTGGATTGGTTTTTGAGTTAGGTATTTAATCATGGCTGCAATGTAAAGTGAATTATAATTTGCAAATTTTAGAGTGGTTTGGTAGGTACTTGTCTCTTTTTGTTTATTTTTTCCCCCTGTTCCCAGTTCCCCAAACTAGTAAAATATGAAGCTATGTTTTTTCGTTCATCTATTTTTATGGCACACGAGGACTTGCATGGTAATAATGTGACCAATGTCAATATTTTACTTGAGGATTTAGGGCTCCCCATTATTTTGTTACCTCCTTTCATGGATTTGACTGCAATTGTAAGCTTTGCCATGATCTTTGTTGATTTCTTTTATTTATGTGCCTCGTTTTTTTATTTTTTTATTTTTTTTGTGGGAAGGAGGGCGGGGGGGGGGGGTGTTTGAGCATCTTTAATTTGTAGAGAAATATTTTGCTGCTGTTTATAAAGGAGAGTCAGATGCGCTCACTTTATCAATGGTTTTCTTGTTTTTGCTGTCTCTAACCCCTAGTTATTCGGCCGTACCAAATTTTTCTGAATTAAATCAAATATTCGAACCGAATCCGAATTAAAAATAAAATTCGGTAAAAAATGCGCTTTTTACTAATTTGAATTTAAAACGCAAATAATTCAGGCCGAATTGAATTATTCAATAAACTTAAACAGTATTTAAAAAAGAAAAAAGGTCATATATGAAACCCACAGTACCCACCACTGAAATAGTTTTTTTTTTTTTTTTTTCATCTTCTTCTCCCATAAATTTCTGCCTCCTTCCCATATTTTTTCTCCACTTAATTCTTCTGTAACAATCATACGAATCTACTCTTTGTTTCATTTCTTCTCATAATTTCATCAGTTCATCCTAAGACAGGGGAGATATCAAGCCTTGATGGATAATTTGAGGTTCCGGGGGACCAGGACTGATTCATATCGCCGTATCAATCAATATTCTTTTATATTGTTGCTTTAATTTTGAAAAATTAGTACGTCTTAGTACAATATGGGTCTTGTGAACCCAAGCAAAATGATAGTGAAAATTTTTTGTGGTCAATTTATTTATTTGTTTTATTGCAGTTGTAATCTTGCTTTCACTCTTTTGGGGCCTAATCTATTTCATGAGTAGAAATTGGATTACAATAACCATTGCTTCCATCGCTCAATGATAATTTTTTCATAGTTTTTTACTTTATTGTATAAAGTAATTTGCTCTTTCTAAGTATACAAATCAAGTTAATAACTTGATAAATAAAAAAATATACAATAAACTATAAAAATAATATCTGAATTTTTTGCCTGACTTTTATTTTTTTAATCGAATAATTCTCGAATCCGAATCCTACTCTGATTTTTATTTTGTCCGCTTTTTTGACCGCTTTTTTGACCGAATCCTTAAATTAATCAATCGAATTATTCCGAATAATTCTCCACCTGAATAATTCCCGAATCCGAATTTGCTAACTATGCTCTGACCTATGTATGGCCCTTGATCTCGACGACTTGTTGCAGACGTTGGCAACTTCTGGGTTAAGAGAGGTTTATGGAAATGCTTTTTGGCAGTTAGCCTGAGAAATAAAGTCAAAGACAACCAACTTTGTCGTCTTTGGTAAGGAATAGAAAACCACTCTCACCTCAGAGGATTTTTATGCCATTTTCGCTCATCAGTTCAGTCCAGCCCGAAGCGTTTTAACGAACACCTTCCACCTCGTGGAAAAGGAATCATCATCTATAGGAGTAACAACCCTCCTGGCCCTTTTATCATGAACTCATTCCACCAAGTGAGACCATAGTTAGCAGAAATGGGAACGGCAAGAAAAAGAAATGGAAGGTATGAGTTTTAAATAGTAAAAAATTTCGAATGATATGATGATCAAATAAACAATAAAAAAAATTGAGAATGGTAAAAATGGAAAAGGGATGGTACGGGTTTTAAACGTGTAGATTTCAAATGAATGGGGGTAAAAAAAATCGTTAGTATGCTCATATAATTAAGGAATTATTACATGAATATCTATATCTAATTACAATATCCAACATTAATGCATATATATATATATATATATATCATGTTTCATTATATGTTTTAAGACATATAATTAAATATCATTCAACACCAATTCTCAAATCATAGACCACACATATCCAAAGTCTTATTGAGCAATGTGACTTGGGTATGATGTTGTTCATTGTTGTCAACATAGTCAACGCACTCTCGAGGTGATTTATATTCAGTTTGAATTGGGAGTCATTACTTTAGAAACACTTTTCAACAAATGCATCAAGTTTGTAGCTCAATTTCAAGGTTCATACATTGGTATTGATTTGTAGGTGATATAATGAGAAAAATAGGCCATTGAATTAGTTTCAAGTTGGCGAAAGAATCAGGTCACTTAGAGTTCGGAAGAGGGAGAGATATAATCAATTAAGTAGACATTATGTTCAACAAGTTAAGTCTTAAAAAACGCCAAAAAAGCGGAATGCGTTTAAACGTGTTTTAAATGTGTCTAGAACGGAAAAATGTTAGTTGCTTGTGGTTTTTTCCCGTTTGTTTGGGAAGCTTATGGAAAACTATGTTTTAAACGGTAAAAGATGGAAACGTGTTTAAAATGGAATTTTCAATGCGTTTTTTGCTAACAGTGAGTGAGACAATTAGAAAACAAGAATATGACCAACCTACCCCAATCATTGAAATAATCTTCCACCAAACAACAAAAGTGTAGTCTTGTTTGACATTCTTTCGTTGTGTGAAAGAGAATGTAGGAGTGAAAGGAAGCCCATGCCCCATTAACCCCCGAGTTGGCATGCCTCCAACATTGCTCGTTGGTCTTGGAAGCACTACTTGCCATATGGAAGCTTCAGCTAGGGACTAGGGTATGATCACTATCATGGAGCACCCTTTTTTATTACCAAAAAAGAAAAACTCATTCATTTTGCCTAATAAGGGCAAAGCATAACTTTGTCTAATAAATTTTTTCAAAATCTAGCATATTGGTTAGGCTCAAATTTTGAGGACAAGCATACCTCCAAGTCTTCAAATTCTTTTTGGCCGGAAAGTATTCAAGTTCCAACACAATATTATACTGGAACTCCAAAACTCGATGACTATGAGAGGTAGTGGTTAGAGTACCAAAAGTATTTATGAACATACATAGAGATGTATACTAATATATGGAAAACATATAATTGAATTTTATTATAAAATTTGACAAGCAGCCTATAGAATCTCAGCCTGGCCATTTTCGATCAAAATGGCCAAAATAGCTACATTATTCAAACATGGAGCAAAACTTTATTGGGTCATGAACATATACTTTAATACCTATGGAGTCTCAGCCTGAGATGTACATATCATTCAAAATTTGAACACAAGAATAAGATATTCTCGCAAGGTAAGGCGTGACAAACAACAAAAAGAACTGTGCGCTTTTCTATGTTACCAAACATAGCCTAAGACTCTCTTTCATTTTACGATGCAACCTAATTTCAATGGCTATGATTATCCTGAATTTCATTCAAATGTTATACAATTAAGACTTGGATCAATTTTAGGGTTATACAATTAAGCCTTGGGTCAATCAGGGTCAATCAGGTCAATTAGGAGTTTAGGACCAGCTCGGCCTTAAAAAAAATCAGGATCAATTTCGACTGTTCTTCAACACATCACCAATGGAGGACTTTTATCCTACAGCTGAAAACGGGTATAATCAGTTTTTATTCTTTTCTTCCTTTCAAAATTATATAGCATTGGATCCTCTAGAGTCTAGATACTGTTCTCCCTCTCTCTCTCTCTCTATCTCTATTTCTTTAATGGTTGATTTATATTCTTTTAATTGTTTCTTTGCTAAACAGAAGAGAGAACACAGTACTCGTCCAGGAGCCAAAGCCTGGCGACGCTAGTGTGGTAAAGAAGCAGAGGTAGATCTCCACTTCCTCCTCCCTTAGGATGTTATTCGCTTGTTCTTATTTATTTATTTATTTATTTTGTTGGTGAGATTCTTTGCAAGGCTGACCAGCTAGGAGAATACCGGGTTGAAATCGTCTGCAATTCCAATCTCGTACAATTCCGTGCAATACCACCTTCAGGCGATGACACATGTATTGATACCAATATAATGGCCCAGATCTGGTACAACTAATAAAACATTAAATCAGTGAAGAGGCATTTAAATCAGATCTGGGTCATTGTATTGGTATCAATACACGTGTCACCGTTTGAAGGTGGTATTGCACGGAATTGTACGAGATCGGAATTGCAGACGATTTTGCTAGGAGAATACCTCTTGATTTTAAAGGGAATAGATAAGGCTTTGTAGAAAAAACAGTAGAGATTTATATATCTTGTTGTAACCTAGTGGGAAAACTTGTTTTTTGTGCAACCATCTATGAATATGAATGGAGAGTAACTTAAGAAGATAGACCAGAAAATCTAGATCTTATCAGCAAATCTCCATGTTTGGTATATTTAATTATCTAAATAAAAGAATTAGGTTTAGATCTCAACAAATATCAATTGTTCTCTCTCATATTCAACTCTAATAGATCTTTCCTAACTAAATGAATGGGGCTGAAATCCATTTTTTTCATTCAACTTCTGTTAAGTCTTATGGTTGGATACCTCACATTGTATTCAATTTTCATTTTGATTTTTTTCCTTTTCTATTTGGATGAATTGTAGATTTAAACTTCCAAAAATACATAAAGGCTGACTACATGAAGTTATGCAATATCAGATTATTGATGCCACCAATAGATTGACAAATACCAATAAAAACTCTTACATAAATTTTTTGTTAGACCAATGTAATAATTAATTCCTACACATGGATGATTGACAAGCAATTCTGATAACTTGTTAAAAATTTGATTTAGGTTATAGGTTTCACTATCTTATAATTGAAAGTCATGCTTTATCATTGGATTGTTGCGTCATGTCTTCCTTTTTGTTACTTGCAGGAACTGCCTACATACCTCAACTGAAAAAATTAATCAAGAAGAAGAAGATAGTTCACTTTCTGATGTTAATTCCATCATAAAAGGATTTTGGTCTGAACTTCATGCTGACCTTCTTGAACCTATTGCATGCCGTCTGGGTAGAGTCGATCTGCTGGCTTTTTGTGGTACTTGTAAGGCGTGGCGTTCTGCTTCTTTTAATGCTTCAGCTGAAATTGAATCCGAAGCATATCATACTTTTAATGCTTCAGCTGAAATTGAATCCAAAGTATACCACACTACATGGTTTCTACAGTATGATAATCCCGATTGCCTTTTGTATGACCCGTCGCAAGATCGCCATTAGGATATAAATATCCCAGAGTTTCACTGGGATATGACTTGCATTGCTTCGAATGGAGGATGGCTTCTTGTGTACAGAGATGGTATTGTCTTCTTCTTCTTCTGTCCTTTCTCCCGGGCAAGAATAGACCTTCCAGCATTGCCTCATTCAGAGCTTTCTGACCATGTTGCAGTAATCTCATCGGTTCCAACTTCTCTGGATTGCATTGTTGGTGTCATTAATCATAGAAATTGCAACACATTGGTGTTAAATTTGATTCGACGTGGTTCTACTGAATGGACTATACATGAGTTTCTGGACACATTAGAGTGCCTACGCACCATTACAAGCGCCGCATATCTTGAAGGGGTTTTCTATTTTTTGGACTGTACTACAGATGCATCAGTGACATTTTCTCTAGAAGAAATTAAATGGGGTACTTGCAAGATAATCTACCATGAACCTTCTAATTCTAGTTCCCCAAATACACTACCGTTCTCATGTAATTGCACTCCCCCAAAGACACTACCATGCTCTCGTAAAACCTCTAATTGTACTACTCCAAAGCCACCACCACTATTTGCAAGAAACAGCTTTAGAAGAACAAAAATAGTGGAAAAGTTGGGATTCCCAGAACAAGTTTAAGTTTCAGTTTCAGTTTCAGTTTCCATTTGTGGAACAAAGCTCGCAGGTGATAACCGCGACTACTACATTCACAATGAGAATATCTACCGGTTGGGCGTTGAGAGATATTTTGCTTACGCCAAAGTAGTATGGATCCAGCCTCGACTTCATCACCTTCCTCCAAGTCATAGTTGGTGCCCTTGAGCGGTTTGATTCTGTTTCACAGTTCTTTTTTAAGTCATAGGATGCTAGATTTGATTGTTTATGCTATTGAGTGCTTTCCTTGTGGTGGTCATGGGCAGTTTCCTTTATTCCTTTCTAAGAGGAATTTTTATCCCAGTTTGATTCATAGTTAGTTATTTTAATTTGCAAAATCCAGGCAGCAACAGTGGGTCATGGAGCAGTAGGTGCTTATAATTTAGGTGACAATTTTCACTGTTTGTAAAATTTAATAATAGTATCTTCTTTTTATTGAATGGTGAATCACAACAAAGGATTAAGTAGTTGTTTTTGTTAAGAACAATGATGGAAGATTCAGTCAGACATACATGAATGGCAGGTTCCAAGCCATCTTGTATGAATGTTTAATGGCCCAATTTGACATTTTGATTACACAATGGAAACCAGGCCATAACCCTGTTTCCCACTTCAATCCAACTACAACCAGCCATTTTCTTTACCTCTTGCTCCACCATTGCTCCATTGTCAATGTCTTCAATTTTCATGAACACATCAATTATGGCCACATCATGCATCTTTTGTTATCAAATTCCAACCATAAGGGGTGGAAGCAAGGTTTCAAGAATCAGGAATCAAATTGGTGAATTCGATCGATTTGAATTGGAATCAGTCGTGATTGATCATTATTCCATCTGATTCAATATGCCTATTAATCCCAAGAAACCCTAAAATACTTAAGTTTTCAGATCGGGATGGACAGATTCCATCCCGGACTCTCTGCTGTAAACCCTCACTAGTTGTTTTAGTGACAAGCATTGTATGTTGAGATGCCGCAAGTTCCGTCAACTGAGCCTTAGATCATTTGTGTTCAATGCTCATATACTATTAGGTTATCTTCACCTAGGAGGTAAGCTTTTGGGTCAGATTCTCAAGTGATATTTTGTGGACTATTCCACTATATTTAACCCCTGATTGATATGGATTAAATATTCCCAAACAACAAAAATGAGTAATTTTTCTTTCCCAGCCACCACCATCCCTTGAAGTAAGGACACGAGGTAAGGCAATAAGAAATCATTTGCTTCATGTGACCCTATAGCTTCCTCAATGCACGAAGCTCCCCTCAATGCAAGGTCTGAGGAGGATCATAATATACGCAAGCTTACCCTTGCTCCACAGAGAGGAAATACCGCACCAAATAACAGACTGCATGGATGACATATTTAATGAGAGAAGATAAAAAACGGTAGAGCAATCCATGGTATCTGACAACGGGTAACAAAATGGTATATTTAACGACTAGAGGGTTAATGAGAGAAAAAAATAGAGGAGAGATACTATGAACAAGCTCTCCCCTTGTTCTGTGTTTTATCTTATTATTTGGAGTGGGAGAGGAAGTACACAGATGCATGTGGAAAGCCTGTTCGAATCATTTCTCAAACGAATTGGAGAAAATCCCACCCACCAACCAAAAAAGGAAAATGATTTAATGGTATTTAAGAAAAAAAAATGGGTTAATGGTAATTTCACAAAAAAAAGAGCAGAGATTTCACCATTCATCTTTGCGGTATCATACTCGGGAACACTCAAATTCAGATCATATATTTAACTAATATATTACAAGATGATCAACCTTCAAATTCCAAATGATGTTTTATATAGAACTACAATAACCAAGAGATCAATTTACAACCATGGATCTGTAGAAATGGTTCGAACTGTACATTCATTTATCTCAAAGGAATACAGATGCACTTTTTAGAACTAAACTCTGCAAGGGACTAAGTGTCAGCCTGCTTGAGCTATTGTGATATCCAGAATATCTAATGAACTTCTCCAGGCTTGACCCACATGATCTTCACCTGTCATCCAACACTAGGATCACGAAGCTCTTTGTATTCAAACTGCATAAGGTAGAATTAATTTAGTATCGAGGTCTACATAAACTGAATCACATCTTTGGGGTTTTCACCAATCACCACAAAAACACTTACCGTTGCTTGATTGTAAGCCAATTTCATCCTTCGGTATTCAATCTGTGCTTGCTTTGATCGGAACATGGATTGGACCCGTATAATAGATCTCTCCACACGCTCTTCTGCTTGCTTCCTGCTGATCTGGAAGAAGTCCTCCACACCATTCTCTTGATTTTGATTTACTCCAGCAACTTCAGTGCTTTGGACCTGAAGCCCACGTAATCCTTTTCTCCTCTTACGCCATCGTAAAACTGCTTTCTCAAATACTCCAACTGACCAAAGAATCTTGCGGTATTGCTTCCGTACTAGGAGACCTCGGAATGCAGCCTGAATTGAAGAGACATAAATCAAGCATATTACATAACTGCAAGATTCTAAATTCAAACCACCTTGTAACACACTAACACGACTTGTGGAAAAGGATCCATGCAGCAAAACCTCCAAGCAATTGGGAGGCCTTTGTGTGTTTAGTTACTTAAACTTGGGCTGGTATGACTGAAGTTTACCTATGAAGCATTTGCTCAGGGCTGACTGGCCTAAATTTGGGCTGATTTGGCAGGGTAAAAGGTACTGCTGGTAGATATGCCCCCATACTACAAACACATCACTCAACGTAGAACGAAGCAAACCCCTCAAGTAGTCAGGAAGCCTAAGTGGGTTGAGTTACTGACTCAAGTTCGTATGACTAAGTTTACTTAAGAACCATTTGACCAGGGTGACTTGCCTAATTTTGGTCCATTTGACGGTAAAAAGTTCTGCCTCCAACAACGCAAACACTTGGACTGACAGCCATTACCATAGGGTTTAAACCAAGCCAGTAAGCAATTTGGCTAGGAAACTTCCATCCACGTAATGAGAAAACTATGCCATATACAAGAAAATGAGTATACTAAGTAAGCCATTATCTAAAGGAGCATACTTGAATTTTAATAGCCTGCCGACGCATATTGAGAAACTCTTTCCGAATCTTCCAAGTACGAAATCTATGTTGGATTCGTGCAGCAGCTCCAATCTTCTTTCGGATCTCATAGTTTCGGAAGGCATGCTGAATCCTCATGGCTGCAACTATATTACGAGCCTCGTTCTCTGGATTGGAAAACTCAACTGCTTTTGTCCTCTGCTTTAGAGAATTCTCCCTGTATGCAGACTGTATACGGGCTGCCGCATCAGCAGCTGTCCGATATGCTTCCAAGCTATCCTTCAGGCACTGCTCATCCTCACTGAGGTTTTTGGGGTTAACAAGGTCTGTGGAGATAGTTTGCAGGGAGCCACTTAAGTTTCCTGATATGTACATAGCATTCAATTGTGATATTAATCCCTTTTCTGCAAGATAAGCAGCTAAGCCATCATATCCATTCTTGGAAGCAAGATCAGCAGCAGTTTGTCCACCAGGAAATTCTGGAGTGGGGTGTGTGACCAACTCTGGCCTTGCCCCCGCAGATAAAAGAACTGCAACCATTTCCTCCCTACATATGGAAATCACCAAGTTTAAAAAGAATGTGTGGTGAAATTTAAATATTTGAAAATGATAAGTTACTCCTCAGTGAAACAGGTTTAGTTACCACACATAAACACACACACACAGGATCCAGGGTTGGCATTGAAAGCCACACACCGTTATATGCACACATAATGTCTCTCCTCTTTGGACTATGGAATACTAACTTCTTTTTTTTTTTCCTTTTCTTTAGAGCACATAGTCTCTCCTCAAAAGAGTTTGGAGTTTTTCTGCTTTGTGATCTTTTGTGCTACAGTTGTATTGAATTAGATAATTCTTGCATCGCATTTTTTCATTACATATTTTGGCTATGGCTAAGGTAGGATCGAATAATTGATGTACTTTTAGTAAATAACATGTATCATATCTCGTACACAATTTCCAGCAAGAATAAACAATTTAGGAAAATAAACTAAATAAAACTTGAACAGATATGACTTATGCAGTTATGCATGGATGAATGTGGGCGCATACGTGTATGCAGGCATGTTAATCTTGATGTAAATGCTATCAAGGATGCTGTCTAGTGAAGAGAATAATTAAATAAATCTTGAAGCAGATGCTTAAACCTTTAAGAGTGAAAGAGAATGCCATAGGTAGCACTAACAAACATTTAGCAATTTCAAGCAGTATAAATAAATACCTTCCATGGTATGCAGCCCAATGAAGTGCTGTCCATCCAGATGCATCACGAAAATCTAAAGAAAGGCCTGAACTTGAATATGGTTTGACAGACCAGGTATAACCTAGGATAGTGCACAAATGGATAACTCCTTGACCTTGATGGTCCCGAGCAGGGGCTTTACACCCTTCAACTACTTTTTCCAAAAGCCACTCTAGAAACTTGTTCTTCAAAGAGAGTTCAAGCAAACTGTTTTTGGCTTGTGGAAACGAGATCCCATCACCAACTGACTTAATTAAATGTACCCAATCTCTGTCAATGGAAGAGATTATGTGCGCAAATTTTTTTGCCTCCCTTAGGGAATTTGCTGATGCCTTACTAGACAGAAGAGTAAGGCTATTGGTGGTAGAGAAGAGCAATTGCGCGAGTCTTAACTGCAGTTCATATTCTTCCCACTTATCTTCTGGTTGAGCAACCCGGTTA
Source organism: Macadamia integrifolia (assembly GCF_013358625.1). Classification (NCBI taxonomy): domain Eukaryota; kingdom Viridiplantae; phylum Streptophyta; class Magnoliopsida; order Proteales; family Proteaceae; genus Macadamia; species Macadamia integrifolia. Next base: position 22,344,695 of record NC_056566.1, read on the forward strand.
TTCACAGGAGAACGATACTCAAAAGTCACTACTTGGCTAATGGGAGTACAACCATCAAGACTCACGTAGAAATTAACTGGGCCAGGGTTATGCGGCAATGCCATACAACGGAACACCCCCAATTGAACCATTTCTGCAGGAACACATGCATCGCCAAAGACACAAAGTAATCTGGTCCCTGCAAGAAGATGTGAATACTCTCTGCTAAAACATCCAATCACTATTACCTGCAGAAAACATCAACTGTATCTCAGCACTGATAGTTACCATTCAATCCTTGTCATATAGTAGTTATCCAGTAAAAAAATGGGGCTTTCTGTGATCAGATGACTACACAGTGCAGGATGCCAGACAAACCTAATTACTTTCATGACAAATTTCCCGTTAGTAAAAAGTAAATTTCATCAAGTACGGAAATTTCTTGTGACAACTTCACACTCATAAGCAGGAGATATCATCCCAATATGATTCTTCAAGCCTTTCTTGTAACTATTTAGGACTGCCGACTACAACCCTGTTGTGTCTTGTTCTTCCATCTTATCTACAGCTGTATCTTCTGTCAAATACAACATTTCCAGAAAATAATATCCTTGAAAAAACCTGTCTATTAACTCTTTTTTCTTGAATGAAATAGAAGAGAATATAGAAGAGGAGGGACACCAAGAGGCAAAAGCAGAAGCCATCATTTGAAAGAGAGGGGGGGGGGTTTGGACTCCATCTTCATATACTAAACTGTCAGGTGATGTCCAAAGGGATGCTAATGATCGACAATTAAAACAGATAGAACTTAACTCACTTATATAGTTAAATTTACTTTTCTCCAAAAATCTTGGAAATGGATTTAAATTACATCCAGAGAACTCAAAGCAAAAGCATGCCAACTATCGATCTCATCTCAAGTTGGGTCGAGCCCATCCAACTTATCCATTATTCATCCAAATTTTTTCATATCACTATTTTATTTTGATTTCTTAGCTAGGAATTGATATTCATAGATTCACAAGATCCAAGCAGTCTTAAATTCATAGGAGTCTTCAATTCTTATAGATATTTTGCCTCAGGGAGTTATGGAAGTTTTAGGGAGAACTTCATAGAAGTGTATTAAAAAGAAAAAATATTTGAAGATGAGGGAAATATTGTTAAAAAATTATATCCAGAAAATGTGTCTGAAACTTCAGAGAATGCTAAAAAAGCAAGGTTACAGACTCATTCCTCAAGAACAACATGTACTGCATAAATGAGGAATATGAGAGTATAATAGGTTCGAAGCTCGCCAAAAGTGGTCATCCCTAGTCTAAATTGGGCAGCCATCATTCCCACATATCAACAATTCATACCCCAAGTCAGTGTGTCATAAAACATGTTCATCTTCTTCTTCCTCAAACACCTTTCTGTTCATTGTCTGGGATTTGAAAAACATTAGCAAAGCATATTCCCAACTGAATTTGCTTTTCAGTCTACAAGTTTCCATGGCACGAACTAATTTTCTGAAATTTCCTGAACAAATCAATGGAAGATAGATTTCTTTCTCAAGAAGTATAGATTAATGTCACCCTTTTATTTCATAGGAAAGTAAAAGGATACCACCCTATCCATATTTATAATAATTTCACTAATAAATCTCAAGAATTATACAATAATATCACTCTCTTCAATACCAACCCATCCATATTTATAATGCCAAGCAACTAGAATACCAAGAACCCAATATCATTCAATTATCCAAAATTATGTACATACTGATTTCCCTAATGTCTGGAGCAGAGCAAGAGCAAGAGCAACCCAGTGTGCAAGGCTGCCGCTACTGCAGGGTCTGGGAGGGGAAAACGTACGCAGCCTTACCCCTTGCTTCACAAGAGAGGCTGTTTCCAAAGACAGCACCTTACTGGGAATAAGGATGAAAATTGGATGATTAGTGAACATGATTTCCTTAATGTCTGGCACCACTGAATAACAGCTCGACACTATTCTCATAGCTTTTCTTGCTACTTTGCATGTTGAGTCCTCCTTAGCTTCAAATACACATGAATCCCTTCCCCTCCAAATCCACCAGCACACTGCAATAGGAATCATCTTCTAAGAGTGAGCCCTCCCATCCAATGAGCCCCTTTCCCATTCTACCCGACAAGACAAGAGAAAACCAGAATATGACCAACCTGCCCCAACCACTGAAATAATCCTCCACCAAAAATTAAAAAGCAGGCTTGTCCGAATAAATGGGCAACATTCTCTGATTCTGCATGTACTCTACATTCTTCTTTAAGCTAAATCCTCTCCTAACCAGATTTTCCATCTTCAAAATCTTTTTCTTTTAAAATACAATAATATAATTTTGGGAAATACGACGCCAGTGTGCAGATTCTTGTGCAAGCGCCATAGCAAGCACAGTCCATGCTGTATGCAGACTTCTTTTTCTCATGAAAAGGCTAACTCCAACGAAGGTCAGCTCTTCGCCTCCCAATCTTGGGAATGAAATGCATATTGTTGAGTTATGCACATATTAATGATTTAGACATACATGGATAAAGGTTGACAAGAAGTATAGCTTTAAATAGAGTTGCATGGTGAAACAGGAACCGTGTATCCCTGTTTAGTTGGGATTAGGCTTAGTTGAGTTGAGCTATGTTGCACACATACATGATTAACCTGAGCTCCAAGATATACATAAGCAAATATTATGTGCCATCATTTTCAACAACTTATGACTAATCAAACTATAGTGTCTATACGTGAGCTTGTGTCATTCTGATTTGTTTTCCGGTTATGAATTTACTCACTAAAAACCAAGGAAATCATCTAATCACCAATTCACCATTCAGAAGTCTTAAGAGTTCTTTGGTGACGTCAGGAACTGAAAACTTTCATGAACAACAAAAAAAGCAAAACAGCTAGGTTTCAGTCCCTGTTCCAGGACTTGTAAAGTCAGACCCTCATGGGAGCATTAGTGGGTCTCCCATGTGGGTCTGATGGACCGGAGATTTAAACCATGGTATCGGGGCAGTCAGATTAGAGGCTGGCGATGCTGTAAGGATATTGTGCAGATATCATCAGCTGGAATGGCCGGGTGAGTGATGGTGATCCCAAAAATGATCTGCCAATGCACCTGATCCTGTCCCAAATTTTAAAACCATGGATGGACCCCATGAATGAAAAGCAGATACACCCCCCCCCCACCCCCCTTTTCCCAAAAAAAAATGTGAGGCAAATGGACCTGCCCATTTTGGGAATGTTCAAATCTTGACTTCATAGATCTAAATGTTATTTTGGAAATTTTCTGTTTTGTAATGGAATTCAGTTTTGTCAGATTTACATTGTATGGATCAATTTCACAATGTATGCCCTATTCATAGTCAACTTCCTACATGGGCCCACATTATAATAATAGTGCCAAATCAAGAGAACAGCTTTAGAATTCAGGCTAGACTTATCTCTTCTATATAATTTTATAATTTCTGAGGATGTACACAATTTCCATCTGGTTCTTTCATCAAAACCAGGACAACCTTAGGTCAAAACCTGATGAACCTAGACATTATTCATCAAAAAAAAAAAAAATCTAGACATTTAAGGAGTGTCTTCCACAAAGATTCTAGTCCAACAGAAAAAGGCTCAATAACACTCATAAGCAGTTAGATAAATCCATTTGAGACTTTCAACAATAGTCAATAAAGTTTTATAATTATTGCACCACCTATCTCACATTGTTCCATTTATTATCAACTGTGAACTTTGAGGGTTTTTCTCATATGGCAGCCATTTCTTTTCGTATTTACTTTCATTCTCATGAACATGGAGGTAATGAGTAATGTTATTTTGTAGATGTTCAGAATCCATACTTCTCTAAGATATTTCAATGCTTAGTCCATAAAATCTTCAATCAGCATATATAATTGCATTTGTGAAACACAACGATTTGGAACAAGTTTCTCAACTGGAAAATAGTTCTAGCCCCAAATTAGATATGCAAACCATAACAAAAAGCTATTTTTGGAGGATGGAAATATAGCAATAATAAACCACCACCATAGAACATAGAGAGATAAAAGGACCTTTGTTTCTTCTGTTGAAAAAGCCCATGCAGGTGAAACTTCAGTTATACTGAAAACTTGCTCTCCAATAGAAGGTTGATTATTATCTATCTTGGCATATACACTTGATTCATGACCACTGGAGATTGGGGATTCAAGTGGTGGATCATCTATCAATCCAGGGGAATCAGTCATTATGTTGTTCATCCATATGCCAAAGCTGTCCTGAGTTTGCAAACCTTCAACAGGAACATCCAATGAATCATCTTTTCCCCCTCTAGGCTCTTCAGAATCCTGTCTGTGGTTACTCATTCCCATTGTCTGAAAGCAATCATGGATTTGTAGTTGTACATCGACAGGAACACAGCCAGCAGCAGGCAAATTGTCTTTTAGGAGAAGATTACCCTGCAATGAACCATAGATAGGGATTACTACATAGTTGAAGTTAAGAATAATATTTTGAAATATTATAGCTGCCTGGTCTCTTTAAATTGCCAATAGTTGGGAGAATAGAAGGTAATCATAGGCATTGGTACATTGTGTGGCAAGCCATCCAGCTAGATTATCTATGATATCATCGATACCATCTATACATGAAAAAGATGTTGGTTGTAAAGCAGGCCAACAAGCCAAATCTCGATGACTGAACCATAAAAATGGAATTGAATTATCATTTTGAATCCAAAATCCGACAATGGTAAAGTATGCAAGGGAAAGACTAAAATTTGAAGTATCAGCATGTGCGCAACAGGAGATTCAAGCTACAAGACAAACAAAAGAGACAATTAAGCTATGTACATTCAGAGACAATATGTATCATATTATGTAAGGGATTGTGTGTGCTTAAGTTAAAGTTCCCTTGATGTTCGTCGAGTCAAGACCACCTACCCTCTGCCACATGGAGGGATCTTCTGCTCAAAATGACTCTTGAATGGGAGCCCCTCCATTGGAATTTGCCATGTGTCAAATTTTGGGTGCCATCTATACAGTACAGCTGACCATGTGAAGATGTAAACCCTTGCATTTACAATGGTTAGACTGCCCCAAAGTTGCCAATGCGAATTTTCAACCAATCTCCAAAGCCTTCCTTTCTTCATGTGGGAAAATTTGACTTGGGCTGAAACTTACTACGCTGATAGATGATAATGTGGAGAAAAAAAATTTCTGTGGCAATAGAGATGACACATGACATAATTTGCCCATCAAGGCAAGCTTGGCCCAATGCCCACCCATGTCCTACAGAAGTTCTCCAATCTTGGTGAACGTTTAAGTTCACCCCCGTGATGTTAGTGTGTGTGTGTGTAGAAAGATATCTCCCCACTGATTTTAAGCCAACAGAAAAGAGAACAACACAAGGGCGTAATATCACTATGACAGCATATAAAAAGGAGTGACAATGAAGAACAGTGTGCAACAGTCGCTGAATTTTCTTACATTGTTCCCGTAGTTGCTCATTTCATTTAGGTTCTGTTGTTCGAAATATGAAACTTCATCTGTCATAAAGAAACTGTGATTAATGGTCTCTAAGTTGAACAACTGGCTATATAAAGAAAATGTTCTAAGTTATTACCTCTCTTAGGTCGTGGAGGATCATTGAGATCTTCTGTAGCCAACAGATCGTCCCACTCAAGCGTGTTAATCTCATGGAGTTTCAGCTCATGATTTATAACAATCATACTATCACCAACCTCTGTTGATTCACCAACAAGAGAAGAGACAGAACCTAATATTTTTAAAAAATAAAACATCGTGATATTGTTGATATCAAGACTATATCAGCAAGATCACGTAATCAATTATCAACATAATATGATAAAGAAAACTACAAGATCCCTAAATAAAGCTAGGTACATTCCATCTTAATTAAATGGCAAGATCTCTTTTATTTGCACCTAAATAAGTTATAGCACAATCATGGAATGTTTATCTCACCAGCATGATCTACCCCAGAATCAATTTCTTCCAACAAAACCCTAGAAGAGTTTGGGTCAGAGTTGCCTGAGCTGGAATTTGAATGAACAGGTGTACTAGGAGAACCCTGCAACTGTATTGCATGACATGATGTATATAAGAAAATGCATGACTACCTTACTTGGCATATCCATAGTTAACAGAGCATGATATACCAACAAACTAACCTCTAATGTTTCACGATAATGGACAAGGACAATGTGTTCCAGTTTCCTGTAGAAAAAGATGGGGGAACCAGCAGATTCTTAAAGCACAAATCTCGATGAACATTAACTAATAAATATTGAATTTTATGTCGCCCATAAGATATAGAAAATAAGTAGTTGAAATGCAAATTATTCCACACTTCAAATAACCACTACATACTTGTCAAGCAGCCAATAACACCTGCGGACAAAGTTGGGGTTGTCCTGGCCATGTGCATAGTAGACATGGATCCTTTCTTCATTACCAACCTGTATGATGGAGTGAAAACATGCATGAATTCAAGAAAGTGGAGATTATCAATTATGAGTGGATATTTGTAAAATGAATTGTTAAAGAATATAAGAATTATCCTTCTTAGTACAACAGATTGTGAGATACAAATATTTTAGAATGATGCAAGCATATATAACATTCCAGATTCCAAAAAAATACAATACAACAAAAGAGAAGGTTGGTAACTAGGAACTTGCTAGGTTGAAACTTTGTAAGTATTAATTCTCCAAAAGAGATATGCAACATATAATCACTATGATCACACGGGATTGGTAATTTTGTAAAGAAAGCCCATAAGTACATAATTAGGACGATACTTTGTTCATTCAACTTCCAAAGTTTGCAAACTTCAAGGAGGCATATGTTGCATACTATAACAGAACAAACTGAATCAGAAGGAAGTAACAGACTTTTAGGTGTTCATGAGCTTCTTTGACAGTCTTCCCATCCTTTTTCTTCTGCCAGTTATGGCCATCTTTGCGGAAGTTCCTCAACATTTTACGGTCAAACAAAACGATTGTGCCACCTGAGTTTGGGAGAAAAACACATTGAAGGGTAAAATCATTATCCAACTTTATCTAATTACTGTTTGCAACAGACAAACCTTAAATTAGTGCATGAAAACAGAAGCAAAGAAACCCAAAAGTACACCTTCTTTCACCTCAAAAAGTAATGGACTCAGACTACAAGATCATTCTCATCTCCAAATGCATAGATATATCAGTGGATGCCTGGCAAGTAAAAGATATGGATGTTGCAAAATGTTGTATGAGAAGAATCCCTTTCAGACTTCACTATGAAAACCTCTTAAGTCCTGATCCATTACATTTCCTAGTTCATACAGACTGCATAAAAAGGCTAAGGCTGAAGATTTGTTCCTATGATACACATATGATGTGCATAAAAAAAGATGTTTACCAAGCAATTGGTGCAGGACAGCTAGGGAGAAGCTCACGTTATAGGATTGGGTTTTGACATGATTGTGGTCTTGCAAGATAACAAGTGCTCAAAATTTTATGTATAAGCTAAAGGGTAAGAACAATAAGATAGAAAAGGAAAAAAAATATAGAACGACAAATAACACCTCTAATTTTGATGAAGCATGGAGTCTCACTGGAATTAAACAAGGCTAGATGACATATCAACACCAATGAATGTATGGAATCTCACCAGACAAATCAGCACATTAATATCTACTACACAAAGAACTATCTGGACTCTCAAAGCAGATGATACTTCACAGAGATTACACTACAAATTCTACAAATAACTCTCTTAGTTCTTCAAATCTCAGTTGACTTAGAAAAACACCATTTTAGCATTTACATAGAACAACAACAACACATCTTAGCCTTATCCCAACAGCATTTACGTAGAACCTCCTACCAAAAAAAAAGCATTCACATAGAACCTCTTATTCTTTGCATGCAATTTACCAGTTCCTCAAAACTCCTAAATGGTTACAATTCCCAAGATGAGAACTTTGATGAATCGCTTCAACAAATATCTTATGGTCCTTTAGTTTATGGGTTGGCAAGCAAATTATGGGCCTCAGCTTTGAGATAGATTCAATTGGATCTGGTTATAAGCTTATAGTCATGCCTTGATCATCAACATGGTGAAGAATGTGGCCCTGCACTCTGCTCATATGCCTTCACTTACAGATTTTTGGGCCTATCACCATCATTTTCTGTCAGCTTCATAAAACTCAGCTCAGTTTATTGAAAATATGATATCTCTCATGGAGGTGTACATCAAATTGCTGGAATTTAGATATTGAGATCCAAATGAAATTAGAAATGGATTCCTTTTTATTTAACACAGAATTCCTATATGCATATCTTACAGAAACTAGTTGGTCATTAAGCACACTCAACCTTCTTGTAACCAGCATAAGCATTTGTGGTAGTTGTATAGCATGCATGTCAATCCCAATGTAAGCAGAACGATCTCCAACATTAAAAACTGTGCTGATTCAATTCACAAGGGGAAGCTCCCACACTTAAATCTCCACAAAACTTCTCTCACCCTCCTCGGTGCCTTGGCTCCTAGCATGGCACCATGGCATGCCACAAGCAAAGCTTGGTGGGCAAGGTGGCTGCCACAGGAAAGGCATTGTGTGCGGGGTTGGCCTGGCCATTCATGCATCACAGCACAAGTATTCCATGATGGACATCATGGGCGCTCACTAGTTAAAGAGAGCTGTGGATGTTTCCCTTGTAGATTTGTTTACTAATGGGGACCATGGTCAGCGGAAGGCACTAGCATGGCGCACCACCTGTGAGTCAGAGGCTTGGGACTGTGGCTGCTACCGGCACCTCTTGTGGGTCAGTCGCACCATAGCCTTAAGCAATGGGGCCATCACGTGTGCATGCAGGTGTGCTTGTCTTAGGCATGGCTTGGGTTTGTGTGGGCATCGGTTACTAGCATACAATGTGCAACAGTGATGGCCAACATGGGAAGTATGTCGTAGGTCTGGCAATAATGGTACCTTGGGTGCAAGCATGGTAGTCGGCTTTGTTGTATTCTTGAGTTGTTGTGGCATGGCTTGCCTTATAGTGGTGTAGCACTAGTGAAAGTTGCGACAATGTGGGATTTGTGTTGTTGGACGAGCATTTATGCTGAGACACAGGGAAGAGACCTATAGGTTGTCAAACTTGCTTTGTCAAGTGGCCCTAGTCATTGGGCAAGTATCTTAGTGGCAATGCAATGAAGTGACAATGAGAGCTAGCTTATGCGAACCTCAACTTAGTGTTGTGGCTTCTACGCAAGCCTCATACCATCAATTATTGTGGAGGCAGTTTCAATGAATGCCATAAAGGCATAAATGGTGTTAAGAATCTATGATGGCCTTGGTCAAGTGTTGGCTAAGGTGCCGCACATGCAATTTTGGACCCAAGAAAACTTGTTCGTGAAGATGGAATTAGAGCCAACAGTCAATGCTTGGAGCTAAACTAAAAATCTCTCCGACAATTTATTTGGAGGTACTTAATGCCATGGGTTGAACATAAATGCTCTGATAGTTGATACCAGTGGCAAGACCATGCTTGGTGAGTAGAACATCAACATGTTTGGATTCATTGTTGTGCTCGGTGCGACATCAGTTTGTAGGGGCCTAGTTGTTGCATCTGGAGCTTTGCAATGATATCGGTTTTGGTGAGCTTAATGACTAACTCAAGTAGTAATTAGTTTACTAAGGTCACAAAGTCTGTTGGATTCTATCATGTGGACATGGAGTGGCAATCATTGTTAACATTGAGTGGATGTTAACAACAACGGTGCTTAAGACTAGTAAGATAAATTGTGCGGGAGAAAAACTTGCTTATGTAGTGGAAAGCAGTAACTCTATCGTTATTTTCTGGCAGCTCAGTGGGGCGACTCAGAGGCATGTCAATGGAGGATGTTGGGTGGCATAGAGGTGTCAAGTAGTTTAGACAGTTAGGTACCATGTGGTCTTGGGTTTCATGCCAAGATGATTTTATGAGGCGTTGTGGAACAATGAGGCATGTGGTTTAAAGGTAGGATGCTTGATGTTGCTTTTGGGGTGTTGAGGTGGGATGAAGGCTGAGTACCAAGATATTGGGGAAAACACCACAGAGCCATGTTGGGAAGACCTCTTCGGAGGCAATGAATGATTTGAGCTTAATGAGTGTGCTTGCTAGGGGTGAAAGTAATGGTGTGTTGCCCAAGTACCAAAGGTAGCACATATTGTCAAAGGACGGGACCATCGTGAGGGCAATGGCATGAGGCAGAGCAACAAGATTGTTTACCAAGGCACAGACATAAATTCAAGGTGCTAAGGTGACACTGATATTTTGAGATAGAGGAACACTTTTATGGGGGACAGAGGTATTGGAATTTCTAGGGGGTGCCTTCTCAAGGTGGAGACAGAGGTTGAGGTACTAAAGGGGCATGGATTATGGAAGTTTGGTGGGTGCTCTCTCTAGTGGCGATTTTTAGTAGAGAAGTACAAAGTTTTGGGAGAAGCTAAATTAAGGAGCCGAACATCTTGTGAGGGTGATGCTCACAACTTTTTCACCAAGAGTGGCATTGGAGGAGAGTCTATTTGAGTAAAGCGCATACCCTGTTCTTCAATGTTGGTTGTTACTCATTACAGCTAGATCGGTTCATGCTTTGGGTTGGCATTGAGTGATACCATACATCATCCCCTTATGTGGACAGCTGTGAGCACGAGTGATAGTGGTGGTATAGGAAATCATGGTAAGCTTAGGTTTCATATTCAGCGAAGATTGGCCTAAGTGTGATCAGACAGGGGAAAATGTGGCTCACTGTGCATCCAAAGGGGTGTGGAGCTTGGGAATTCTCAATCTAATGAGTGGCTTAGGTGCTAAGTCGAAGCTTGGAGCGGTTCCTAAGCATTTGGAGCACTAGATGAGTGTCTTCCAGGGGCAATTGCTATGTAATGAGGCATAGAAGACTATCGGAAGAGGAGTTGTGGTGCCGAGTTCAGGTAGAGATGCTGGAAAGGCTGGTATTCAAGTGAGGTCTTGCATCTTATTTGAAGCCACAAAGTTCTTGGAGAGCAATTAGAAGTGTTGCATGGGGAGCCAAGTCAAGTCATTGTAAGGAGTAGTTGCATGATGGGAGTACAAGCTAAAGATGTTGGAGTTGAAAGTAGTAGTGTTGACGAGAGCGTTAACCAATTGAGTGGGGGAGTATGTCATGGCCAAAGTGTTGGCATGGATGTGACACTTAAGGTGGCACGCAGGCGCATGGTGACTCGATGATGGCCTTTGAACTTAAGGAGGTAGGGCACTAATACTTCAATATGACAAAATGAGGGGAGTCATTGTTTACTTCTGGAAAAGTAAAAAAGTCATAAGAGCTACCTTGAGGAAAGGTGGCGTGCCTCACCTCCACGGTGCCATGGTTCCTAGCATGGCATCGTGCCATGCCACAAGCAGGGCTTGGTGCACAAGGTAGCTGCCACAGACAAGGCATTGTGTGCAGGGTTGGCCTAGCCACGCATGCATCACATCACAGGTATTCCATGGGCTGGCACTCACTAGCTGAAGCAAGCAGTCGGTGTTTCCCATGTAGGCCCGGTTACTGACGGGGACAATGGTCAGCAGAAGGCTCTAGCATGGCAGGCCGCTTGTGAGGCAGAGACTTAGGATTGTGGGTGCTACTAGCACAACTTGGGATCAGTGGCACCATAGCCTTGAGCGATTGGTCTATCCCATGTCTCGCATGCGGGTGTGCTTGTCTTAGGCATGGCTTGGGTTCGGCGTGCCTTAGATGTGTCTATGTGGGGGTCAGTTACTAGCACACTCTATGAGATAGTGACATCTAACCCCCAAACGTCACTTTCTCAAACATTGGGTACTTCAGGTGTAACGTACCCCTTTTTTATATTTTCTAAACATAAACGCAAGGGGATGGTGGAATTTACACGTTAATGATTTACAATATAAAACATTCATCGTATATAAAAAATAAATTGTAATACACCTAGTAGGATGCAAAAGAAAAAGAGATTGAAGCAAGAGATTACTTGGAGGCAAGTTCACTGGCTTGACATGGATACTGAAATAGTTGTGATTAAAGAGTATTGCATGAATTTCATTTGGCCGCAACCACCGTGTTGTGGCTTCCTTCATTATAGTTCCAACATCCAAATCTGCTCAATGAATGAAAGAAACAAAATAATTAAGTAAGCACCATCATTTGAGATAATGCATACACAAATCTTCTGATCAAGGGGAACACTAGAGAAGAAAAGGCTTATACTTTTAAAATGCATACAACTGGACTGGTGCGGTGAGATGCCAAAAGAATAAAGTGAAAGTATTTCGGCAGTAAATACCAGAGGCAAAAGACATAGAATAATCTTTCTTTCTTTCTTTCAAATAAACCTTTCATTGAAAAACTCGAAAGCTCGTCCATTGGAGCTGCTATGCATAACTAAGGGATCTTTTGGGTAGAGCACTTCAGATTTTAATGGGTAAAGATCCAGAGACTTTAAACATGGATTATAATTAAAAATTCCAAACAGAATATAATTATACAGATAGAATTTTGAAACAGGGTTAGAAGAAGGAAATCGATATTAGCCCAACAGCAGTTCAAGTTACTTGTAGCAACAACTCTCATCTCTGGAAAAGAAGAAATCAACAACAATCAGGGCCCCTAATCCCCTTTTTTTCTCGAAACGTTTCTAAAAACAGAAATCCAGAGACAAGAAAGTAAGAATCGAGGAATCAGGTTTTGAACTTACCCTCCATTGTATGAAACCCATGAATCTCTGGTCCAGCAAGCCGGCCAGTAGCACTACTACTCTCCATGGCTGCTACTATTACACAGAACTATCTCCAGCCTCAAAGTTCCAGTAATTATCTAGACTTCCAGATTTCGAACCCTTCTTCAGCTCAGTATGAATTGGAGCTTTTTAGTACTCATCTCCTACTTTTTGGCGTCACTGAACCGAGAAATTGCAGAGTGGTACATCGTACACTGGTCCTGTTTATGGTTGTCATTTTAATTCATCTGGGCCTAACAGTTGTGAAGCCTCGAAATAAAGGTCAGAATAGAGTAAATGAGAGTTTGATTTGTGAAAGCAACGGTTTATGTAACGGATTATCTACCATTCTTTTCCAAATTAGATGAAAATTTCCCCGCCTTAAACTCGTATTTTGCCTAAAGATAATTGCAGATTATAGAATAGCCATTTTAGTCTTTTTGTTCAGTCGTTACTGTCGTAGTGTGAATGCGTGACTCGTGAAAGGCCAACAAAGATTGACCTATAAAGTAATGATACCCGCTACGGCGCTACCCTTTAAAAAGTGGTTTTTTCTGTGTTGGCAATAGAATCGATTTGACAAGACCAATCTGTATCGGTATCGATATCGGCAGCGACCGATACCAGCCCAATACTATGGGTGTCAGAAACTGGACTGAACCGGTGAGATCAGGCCACAGCGAAACCAAAAGGTTTAGCAGGCCCATTTCGGTTTGGGTATTATGAAATCAGCTGATAATACTGAACATGGAAAACCGGATAGAAACTAAACCCAAAACGATACAACAACTCAGCCTAATCCGGGATTGGGCTCCACTCCAACGACTGCACCCTCCAACAACCATCCAAGGACTGCAGGGGCTTGGTCACACATCCCAATGCCTGTCAATACCTGGGGATGTGTGTCCAAGCCTTTCCAGCCTTCGGATGGGTCGTTGGTGGGTCGTTGGTGTTGGAGAGGATCCCAATCCCCTAATTCGTCGGCTACATTGGTCCATGGATTTTTTTTGGGGGGATGAATTTTAGCTAAGAGTGTTAATTGGTTTGATTATGGTGTAAATGCTTCAATTCGGTTCGATACAAGATTTTTTAGGTAAAACCAAAACCGAATCATTTAATGAATGGTTTCATATATTCAAATCGAAATCATTATAAACGACTTCAGTCTGAACGGTTTTAAATGATTTACTTATGTTTTCTAATTTTCTATCCAAGTAACTTCTTTACCTTTAAAATTTTTAGTTAAACGGATGTAAATTGTAACATGGAATTGAATTGTTTATTGTTATATATTTTTTTCTTTTTTTTTATAGTTGTTTAATGTAGACATAATTTTTATATGTATATAAACTTAACCTTGAATGACTTAAACTTAAAACATATATGTTAATCAGTTTAACGGTTTATTTAAACGGTTATCAACAGTTTAAACTTTAAAACCAAAATCGAATCACGATTTCAATTTTAAAACCAATATCGAACCATAAAACCAATGGTTTCACAGTTTTTATGTATACGGTTCGATTTCAATAAACGATCTCGGTTTCAAATTTACATCCCTAATTTTAGCCTTTCAAATAGCTCGTTTGAGGTTATACTAGAGTTAAGACCTAAACTAAAGTCTTACAACTTCACCTATGGTGATTTTAAACCTGCCATGAGGTCTTTTAGCTCTTTTAGCTCTTTCTATTAGAATCGGATCGCTCCTCTTTACTGGGTATCCCAAAGCTTTGGTTGAACATGGTCATACCAACCTTAAACGACATTCTCAAAGCTAGTCTTGGACTCTTGGTCGGGTAACTCCTAAATCAACTCTAACCCAATCACTCATTATTCTATATTTCCTAGTCTTGCAGTACATCCATCTCACACATCCTAATCTATGCCACATTTATATACATTATGCTTCTTAACTACCCAACATTTCACCCCATTCACTGCCTTTATAGCCAAAACCGTACCAACCCAAAAATGATAATAAACTTATAAGAATGCGATACCAACCCTGAAATCATAAAAGATATGTTGTACTTTTTTTTTTTTCCTAATTATGTGTATTCACATGGCAAAACAACCTAAATCTGACCTAACTTGATAACAACCCGGTAAAGAAAAAATCAGAATAAACAAAATCAAAACCAAAATAAAACAAACCTTCCCTTATTTAGTTTGGTTTTAGATTCACCCATTATCATCCCAAAATTGATTCAACTTTACCAAAACGGGACTAAACTGACCTATTGAGACCAATTTTATTTTTTTTAATGCTAAAGAAACCATTTTTTTTTTCTTTCATATTTATGCGTAAACACCTAGCAAAACAATCTAAATTAGACTGAACTTGATAACAACCCGATAAGAAAAAATCGAAATAAACTAAAATGAAACCAAACCAAAACAAATCTTCCCTAGTTCCCTTATTAAAGATTCACTCCCTTATTAAATAGCTCATTTGAGGTCATAATAGAGTTAAGACCTAAACTAAAGTCTTACAACTTCACTTACAATGATTTTAAACCTGCCATTAGTTCTTTTAGCTCTTTCTATTCGAATCAGATCGCTCCTCTTTACTGGGTATCCCAAAGCCTTGGTTGAACATGGTCATACCAACCTTAAACGACATTCTCAAAGCTTGTCCTGGACTCTTGGTCGGGTAACTCCTAAATCAACTCTAACCCAATCACTCATTATTCTATATTTCCTAGTCTTGCGGTACATCTATCTCAACATCCTCATCTATGCTACATTCATCTTATATACATTATGCTTTTTAACTACCCAGCATTTCACCCCATTCACTGCCTTTATAGCCAAAACCGTACCAACCCAAAAATGATAATAAACTTATAAGAATGCGATACCAACCCTGAAACCATTAAAGATATGTTGTACTTTTTTTTTTTTTTCATATTTATGTGTATTCACATGGCAAAACAACTTAAATCTGACCTAACTTGACAACAACCCAGTAAAGAAAAAATCAGAATAAACTAAATCAAAACCAAAATAAAACATACCTTCCCTTATTTAGTTTGGTTTTAGATTCACCCATTATCATCCCAAAATTGATTCAACTTTACCAAAACGGGACTAAACTGACCTATTGAGACCAATTTTATTTTTTTTAATGATAAAGAAACCATTTTTTTTTCTTTCATATTTATGCATAAACACCTAGCAAAACAATCTAAATTAGACTGAACTTGATAACAACCCGATAAGAAAAAATCGAAATAAACTAAAATGAAATCAAACCAAAACAAACCTTCCCTAGTTCCCTTATTAAAGATTCACTCCCTTATTAAATAGTTTTTTTGAGGTCATACTAGAGTTAAGACCTAAACTAAAGTCTTACAACTTCACATACGGTGAGTTTAAACCTGCCATTAGCTCTTTTAGCTCTTTCAACTCTTTCTATTTGAATAGGATCGCTCCTCTTTACTGGGTATCCCAATGCCTTGGTTGAACATGGTCATACCAACCTTAAACGACATTCTCAAAGCTTGTCCTGGACTCTTGGTCGGGTAACTCCTAAATCAACTATAACCCAATCACTCATTATTCTATATTTCCTAGTTTTGCAGTACATCCATCTCAACATCCTCATCTATGTTACATTCATCTTATATACATTATGCTTCTTAACTACCCAACATTTCATCCCATTCACTGCCTTTATAGCCAAAACCATACCAACCCAAAAATGATAATAAACTTATAAGAATGCGACCAACCCTGAAACCATAAAAGATATGTTGTACTTTTTTTTTCATATTTATGTGTATTCACATGGCAAAACAACCTATATCTGACCTAACTTGATAACGAACGAAGGTGCCGGTAAAGGGAAAAACCACATAAACTAAATCAAAAACCCAAAAATAAGCTAAACCGTCTCTAATTATTGGTTTAGATTCACACCATTATACCAAAATGAATTAAAGGCTTACGAAATGACGGATAAACTACCTAATTGAGTAACCAATTTGATTTTTTTTTTTAATGCTAAAGAAACCATTTTTTTTTTCTTTCATATTTATGCGTAAACACCTAGCCAAACAATCTAAATTAGATTGAACTTGATAACAACCCGATAAGAAAAAATCGAAATAAACTAAAATGAAACCAAACCAAAACAAACCTTTCCTGGTTCCCTTATTAAAGATTCACTCATTCTCATCCCAAAATTGATTCAACTTGAGCAAAACTGGACTAAACCGATGGATTGAAACTTTTTTTTTTCGGTTTTATGTATGGTAAGAAACAAGGTTTGTTTATTGTGTGTATATATAAAGATATATATATATATATATATATATATATGCCCCCGTATTGCAAGCAACGCTTCCACATGACCAATGAACGATAGTGGATATGCCAAGACTCGAGCCCATAATCAACCGACTCGAGCGATGATGGGTTGAGGGCATTTTCACCACTAAACTATCAACCCCATTGGTACAAGTGTAGATATACATGAGGTGTATACAAATACAATGAAGTGTTTTGATTAAATTAGACACTCAAATTGACATGTGACTCATTTTGACCATGTTTTCTCCATCTAGCGGTTGGAATTATATGATCATTTATCCATATAATGTATAAATATTTTGCTCTAAAAAATGAAAAGAACGGTCGGAATGGCATGGGCCTTAATTGATCTCGTATCTTGACTTTTTCGAAGGAGTAAGGCTGCATAACACTTGTCTCTTCTAAACCTGACATCTAAAACTGACAGTATCAAGAGCCTTGAGCATTGGATTGTTCTTTGTTTTTTATTTTTTCGTTTGACTTTTTCAATCCAATCCACATGGACCACATGTATGCTTCTAAGAGTAAAATGGTGATAAAAATAAGAATGTTAAGAATTCTCGTTTTGAATCTTGGGTTTTGGTGATAGAGCTAGTGGTATCTCGGAATTTGACAGGAGACAGTGGCGAAATCGATAAAAACCGACCTCTGTTGATGGAAAATTTGTGAGTGAGTTGGAACTTGGAATACGGAAGGAGGGGCGGTGGAAGGCAGATGTGAGCCGCTAATACTACCTGTTCTTATCCAAGTCTCTGTTGAAGATGGCTTTCGTTCCCAAATGTAAATTTCTGCAACTTTTTTAACTCTCTTGCGAAAGAGAAAGTATCAAAGAAATTAAGGTGTTCACCTACACTTATTTGTGTCCGTGTTTTATCTATCGTTGTGTATAGGTGCAACTTGTGGAGTGTAGAGATGTACTAGCTTGTTACCAAATTGATTTTTCGCACATGAGGTGTTTGACGAAATGCCCGAGCATTCTAAAATCAAGCATGCATTTTAACTAAACAGGCCCAAACAGTGTTCTCATTTTACTCTCGTACGGATCCATGTAACCCCATTTGGTGAGGAAATGGCTGAGTTGTTGTAATGTAGACTGGGAATGGGCATTGAATGCATAGCTAACATACCCTTAATTGGAGTTTGGAAGGGCATTTATGAAAGCAAAAGGATGTCTATTATGACGATGTAACGTGAAACGCTTTGCTGTGTCTCTTATTCCAACTTCAGGGTAGTCCAATTCCATTAGTCCCCGCCTGTGACAGTTTCCAAGGAACGACAATAGAAAATAATCTGCCACACCAGCTTTCTCGAATTGGGTTCAACCTTTCCCCAGCCGCTTCTCATCAAAGAACTCCTAAACAATATGATGGAGTGCTGTTTTTTGATTTTGATCCTACCTCTATATCTGTCTCTGAGATGTCTATGGGCTTCTTCCTTGATGAAACAGTAACAATTGTCTTCGGAGTGGAATTGGGTTTCACCTGGTAGCTGCATCTGACTATGTTCAATCTTACTCTCACAGGTTGTGCGGATGGTCAAGCAGCTGATAAGAGGTATGGCTTGCTTCCTTCCTTCTCTACTTTCTTTACTTGCTCAAATGATGGATTTCGTAATTCAATTGTCCGCTGCGAACATGAACATCGTGTGCAATGGAAATCAATACGTTCGCCAACATTATAATGGTCTTTGTTAAAGTTCTTCTATTCCTTTTCCTGCTTCTTCTAGGTTGAAGATTGCATATAACCTGATATCGATACATATTAGCCACCAGAGAGGTGGATCTGTTATGTGCTTGTTCTGTCGGTATTGGAAGTAACCCTCGGCCATGGCCTGGAGGTCGGCCACGCCCTCTATTACTTCGTGGAATGATGAAAAGTTTCAACTAAATGGGAATAGGGGAGGATAAATTGGTATTGAGAGAGAGAGAGAGAGAGAGAGAGAGAGTCGTTTGATCATAATAGTCATCCCACTCAACTATTCCTCACCTTTCTTAAATACACATCATTAACCCACGTCTAAGTAACTTCTAATTTAGAATCCCACTTCAACTAAACTACCCACAATGTGATAACAAACTAACTACTCCCCACTTCTAAAGTAACTACACCCACGTCAAACTAACTACTCCCCACTTCTTAAGTAACTACACCCACGTATACTAACTACATAATTATTCTACATAATAAGATGTAATCACCCTTACACATAGCATATGGACAGCATCCTAACATTCCCACCCCCTTAAAACCGTCCTTGTCCACAAGGACTAACAAAGTAGGTACCTTGAATAATTATCCCACCAGCTTAATAACATCCTCGTATTCGTCTACTTTAAACTCCTCCTCGTCAGACCCGTACCCCTCTATTAAAAATAGTCACTTACACCGGTGACCTGGAGTGAATTTTTCTTCACAATTGTAACACAATCCCTAGTCTCGCCTTTTTTGCGTTTCTGTTGGTGACAGGCGGCGTATTGGCATAGTTGATCCAGGCATAGCTGATATGGTGGTGTTGGCTTGCATCTTGGATTCGAACAATCTGGCCAAGCCAATGGCCTCCGATAAAGTGGTTGGGTGAGCCGCCTTAACTTCGATCTGAATGGTCTCCTTAAGACCACTTACAAATAGACTAACTTGTTGTGCTACTGTCAGACCCTTGAAGCGGCTTAGCAACCTCTCGAATTGACTTTGAAATTCCCTTACATTACCCTCTTGTCGTAGTTTCGTAAGGTCTACAAAGAAATCCTCATATTGGGTCGGACCAAAGCGGGTATGGAGACCATCCTTGAGAAGGTTCCAAGTGACAGGTTCTTCTTGCTCCTTAAGGAACTGGTACCAAAATTGGACATCTCCTTCTAGGTGGTAAGCTGCCATTGGAGCTTGATCTTCTTGGGGAGTATGTTGAAACTCGAAGAATTGCTCTGCTCGCATAATCCAACTTGTCGGATCCATAGATCTATCATACCGTGGAAATTCCAGCTTTGTATATTTAGGTATGGTGGGTCCTCCATTGCCGCCATTCCGTGCGGGCCGCTCAAGGTCGGCGTGATTAACGGAGCGCTCCTCCCATGTTCGATCGACAGAAGCTGCGAAATTGTCGAACCTGGTCGTTCAAGACTGGAACATATCATGCATCTGTTTGAGGATCCTCTCTTGGCTGGTTGTGAGGTTTCCAATTTGACCCTCGATCTGTTGAAAACGTTGCTCATCAGCCATCACTGGCTTTGATACCAAGATGTTACGTGCCTATTCTGTCGGTATTGGAAGTAACCCTCGGCCACGGCCTAGAGGTCGGCCACGCACTCTATTACTTTGTGGAATGATGAAAAGTTTCAATTAGATGGGAGTAGGGGAGGATAAGTTGGTATTGTGAGAGAGAGAGTCGTTTGATCATAATAGTCATCCCACTCAACTATTCCTCACCTTTCTTAAATACACATCATTAACCCACGTCTAAGTAACTTCTAATTTAGAATCCCACTTCCACTAAACTACCCACATTGTGATAACAAACTAACTACTCCCCACTTCTAAAGTAACTACACCCACATCTACTAACTACATAATTATTCTACGTAATAGGATGTAACCACCCTTACACATAGCATATGGACAGCACCCTAACAGGATTTGTCGTTGTCAAATCCACCTTGCCCTCCCACTTCTCTCTTCCTTCTATCTGATTTAAGTTGTTTTTATTTTCGGTCGATGGTAAAAGCTGGATTTCATTTATTAATGATGATTAAGCTGGTTTTTGAAGTTCAGGATTATTATGTTTAAACCAAACTAAGTCGAACTTTTAAATAGTGTATGACTGTATTTTGACTACAACTCGATCCAACCGTACATTATCCAAGTACTTGGGGTTCATTTACATTAATCTTGTTTTGTCCCTGGCTTTTATCCAGAGCGCTGTCAACCTGTGCACTTTCATCTTTCTTCTGTTGGTTACGATATTGAAAGTCTTGTATTTTTTTCAACTCAACATTGGAATCCTTGGCCACCCTTGGTTTACATGGTCAGCCAAATATTATACTCATCAAAGCATTGATATTGTTATTGTGTAACTGTAAAACTTCTGTCTAAATTTCAATATCATTTACTGATCCATCATATTCTATTATATGCATCATGTCTCCCATAGTTGTTTTGATGCTATTTACCACTTCTTCATACCTCTAATTAAATAAAATCCATTTCTCTCAATAGCTTATGTAACAAAAAGGGTTCTTGATAAATCAAAACTTATATTTCTATACACTAATTTCATGTCTTAGTTTGAGTTCAACTATGAAACTGTTAGTTTCATTTGCATGGCTCACAATCTTGATCTTGACATAATTCTTCAAATTTTGCAACATTATCACTCAACTCTAATGGCTGTTTGAACTTCATCATTCCATCACTTGTCAGTTCCCCTTAGAGTTAGTCGTCTAGTCATCTCATTATACGTACTGTCGTTTTTTTAATAACATTAGTTAACTCTTATTTCTTGATCAATTTTTTTTTTTAAAATCAAAATTTATCTCTAGGCCTTACTAATTTTTAAATCATATGGTTTATTTAAAGGCGTTATGCCAGCTTCCAATCTCACACGGTCCTTCCCCTCTGTACATGGGCTTAGGATGATTACTGGTGCAAAAAATCATTGATGACATTAGCATTCCTTTGAATGAGCAGTTGAAAATGAATTAATGGCACTTCAAATTAAAAAAACGAATGCAAATTAAACTAAATTTGCTTGATGAAGTTAAATCAATGGTAATAATGTGCTAGATGCTTCTTGAAATTGTTGTGCGTCCGACATGCAACAGATTCAGAAAATGTATCCTTCATATTTGACTAAGCCTGGATATTGATCCGTTTCTCTCCATCTTAATTGTAGACTATAATTTAATCATTATATTACCGTGTATTGCATCCCCATTTAATGTGCTAGATGCTTCTTGAAATTGTTGTGTGTCCGACATGCAACAGATTCAGAAAATGTATCCTTCATATTTGACTAAGCCTGGATATTGATCCGTTTCTCTCCATGTTAATTGTAGACCATAATTTAATCATTATATTACCGTGTACTGCATCCCGATTTATGCATATGCACACCTAAAGTACTCCGAGCACTACTATATACTATCCGGTAGTCATGGATTTTTAAACTCTATTTTTCCCCTGGCAACTCTGATTACTCCAAAACTTCCTAAGCGGACCGTGTAGGAAACCTCCTTCCTATTATAATCATGTGTTGTTGTTTCAAGTTTCCTTCAGGTGCAGATTAAGTTATTGAGTTTTAAGAGTTGATCCAGAATCGAAATTGATATTTTCTCGGGTTATACACTGTTCTTCAAGTTTTTGAACTAATTAGATGATCGGCTCATAATTCTTGACAGGGACCTAGAATTTTCTTTGATGTTTCAGGTGCTTCTTGGATTTGCCAAGAGGTTCATATTTAAGGGATTTCTTGATCTGGCCTGAAACATGTGAGATCATTTCACTAGTGTGCCAAAATCACCTTTTGATTCACCATTTCCCCATGAATTAACTCTTTGATCAGTAGACTAATCGACTAAAAATGAACCTTGAGGGCCTCACTTTAAAATTTCCATTTGTGAGTTGTGACATGAATTTACCTCAGATGTGCCTTAAGGGTCGGCGTTTAAAATTTATCTTTTTCCCCAGCAAGTAAGGCAAAATTTAGAGAATCCTGAGTCTGAAGCCACTCTGTAAGCAAGTGAATGGTTAAGAAAGGTCCTTTCTATATATTCCTATCCTAAAATAAACAATTTCGAAAAATCCACCTAAACACTGTAAAAATTGTCAACATGACAACAGGCTGGATGTAAGAAAATTTTCATGATTTGTTGGTACAAACTCTAACATTATAAACAGAGAGTTAATTGTACTGACTTTTACAGGCCAGTACTACCCTTTCTGAGCCTCTTTTACTTTTCTTTCTCCCTTGTATCATGGTCTGTTACATGTGATTTTATCTGTATCAAAAAAAACAAAAAAAAAAGAAGAAGAAGAAGAAGAAAAGAAAGAGACTAAGATTTTAAACACTTGTGACTGAATTAGTTCTCAAATAGTCCATTTTCTTTTATGCATGTCTTTCACTTGGTCAAACACTTCGAGTGATTGTTTTCTTCTAATTGAATATGGTTAACCTTGGGTATAACTATCAGAAAAATAATTTCCAAGTAAAGTTACAAGTAAAATACAAGAGTGAATTCTTAATCCAATAGAATAGCATTGTTTAGCCATGACGATATTGGAGATCCCAAAGATAAAAGACTGTTATCCATATTTACTGTGATCACTTCAAAGAAAGACATCCTACTTACGTTGAGGAGAGGATTGACCTCAAGCTTGAGGTCTGTGGTTCGGAGATGACAAAAGTTATGTTAAAAAACAAGATTCTAATCAGACAGACAGGGAACATGAAATTTTTAATTTAATAATAATCACTCTGTAGGACTTCCCAAGTGTGAACTGCATTCGAACCGTAAAGTATCTAGCCCAAAAAAAAAGAACTAGGACCTGTGCAATAATTGTGTATGCTCACCATCTTTTACTGCCTGTGGTCACCTTCAACTCCTTACTGTACACTTCTGGTATGAATTAAAAAAAAAAAAAATCATCTTAATACTTGTTTTTGCCCTTTCCTTTTGTGTTCAAAATGATATGTTGTCTTCCCTTCATGGTTTGCTATATTGTTTCAGAGCTTGTCGGTTATGTTGGTTATGGAATCCTATTTTTCTATTATATTCTGGCTGGTAGCTTTCATTGCACCAAATGTTCCAGCTATCTAGGAATCTCCCTTTGAGTTCCAATGCCTGGAGCTTTGCTTAATTGTGCCAGCATTCAACTTAATGCACCAACCATCACTTCCCATATGGGGCATTCTTCAGATGCAGTGATAATGGTGGACGGGGATTTTTTTCTTTAGTAGTGGAAGTCCTAAAAATTGTTGCCAGAGAAGAGAAAAAACAATCTGGCAATAATTTTAAGCATTGAATATGAGAAATATTTTTACCAAAAAAAAAAAAAAAAAGAAGAAATTTTTGTATAGAACTGATTGGAGGGCAAGGATCCATGTAGCCGACCCATTTAGCTGAGATTTTCGTGACTTGCTGGTGCTGGACATCTTTCTTTTTTACTTTCATTTCTCCTATTCTGTTTTTGTATGGATCCATGTAGCCGACCTCATTAAGTTAGGACAAGACTGAGTTTCTTGTTGTTGAAAACGAGAAATTTTGGAAACTGGTGACCCTTAGTTTGCCTGGAAACCTCTGAAAGACGGATGGGAGAACATTGCTTTGCCACCAAGGGGCATACTTCATGGTTTTAACTTTTAAGTGCTGCTCTTATTTTTTTTTTTTGGGGAGGG
>NC_056566.1:22369152-22402351 GCF_013358625.1 Macadamia integrifolia
GGGGAATGAATGGGGGTCTGTATTCCTCTGGACTCTTCCAACATTCCACTGCAATAGTTGGTGTTATACTTGGTTGCTTGCGGCCGTTGTGGGACAAGCATCTGCCTTCACCAGGTATGTCTGGGTCAAGTTTCAAGTTTCAACACTTCTCCTTGGTTCATACACAGAAGCATCATGTTTACTTTGATAATTCTATTGCCATTCAAAGTTTTTCTATTAAACTTAGTTTTCTTTTTAATTTCCAGGAAGTATTCTTGGATTTATTTTAGATCATACTAGTTGCAATGCTGTCCTTGATGCAGGTCAATTTCATTTATATTTTTTGGGGCTGTGAGAGTTGGGGTTTGATCTTCAACACATACAATGAATGTAGCTCTTGATAAGTGCTGCAAAGGTGACTTGGATTGCTTAAAACTACTTGAACACGATCCACAACCCCCTGGATGAACACAAAAATGGTTGTCTTGACAGCATGTCTTCTTCACAGCAGATATGGAAAGAAATTACTCCCAAGATTTGTCTGATTGGATCTTTACTAGATAAATTTAACCATTTAAGGTGACTCAGATGGATTAAGTTAGAAAGGCAACATACATATCAAATGACTTCTATATTGTTTTGAAAATTTAATTTGTTGTACTTTTATAGTTTTTTTTTTACTCTGTTTCACATGGGGAGGTTCTGGTTAAGGTTGATAGGGTGTCTCACAGGTGGACTTTCTAGATTTGATTAAACCGTCATAGGCTAATTGACCTTTAAATTATGACTTTGAAGTTGAGCAAAATATTGAACTTGTAGGTTCACATAATGTAGTGTCCATGCTCTTCCTCTAATTTTTTGAATCCTTGTAGGTAACAGCCAAGTTTGTCTACTCAGCCATGGGTAACTAAGGTGTGACCAACTTCTGTGCTGATCCAGTGGTTCTCAACACTCAGTGTTGTCCATGTGAATATGGCTGGTACAGCACCATCCCTATCCGTTCTCTTCGACATGTCTCAGGTTCTGTGTCACCCACACACCTCCCTACCTCCTGACATGCAAGCCTGGCTTAATGCTTGCCAAGGTGCAAGTTACATTGTTTTGGAAGGCCTGGATGTTGTTAACCCACAAACAATGCAACCTGTCCCAGGCTCCTAGCAGATGGTACTACTATTGGTGAGGTTGTGATGCGTCATAATTAGGTGATGAAGGGCTATTTAAAGAACCCAAAAGCCAACCAAGGCTTGAGGACGGGTGGTTATGGTAGCAACCTAGTTGTGATGCACCCGGAAACTATACAGAGGTGAAAGACATCATTATATCTGGGGGTAGGGAATATCAGCACCTTGGTTATACAGAGTGTTTTATATCTTCACCCAGCTGTCTTAGAGGCATCAGTGGTGGCAAGGCTAGATGAGCAGTGGGTCGAGTCCCCTTGTGCTTTCATCACATCGAAGCCAGGAGTAGATGGATCATGTGAACAAAGATTGTCTGAGAATATAATCAAGTTTGCAGGTCCAAGATGCCAACATATTTGGTTCCTGAGTCTCCAGTTTTTGGTCCTTTACCCAAGACGGCTACAAGAAGGAACAGAAAAATTTGCTGCGAGCCAAGACTAAGAAAATGGGACCCGTCAAGAGGAGTAGACCCAAAAACTCTAAAGCAGGGGGGGGTTCTAAACTACTAATATTGTTGTAGTTAAGAGAATCTAAAAGGTTCACTTGTGGTTCTGATATGTTGAGGTTCACTTGTTCTAATGTTGTTGTAGTTTTAGTATCCAAAGGTTTGCTTGTTCTTAATGTAATAATAGAATGTTATGTCATCATTACCTCTGGTTTTGGTATTTTCCCAATCAGCTACAAGGTAAATGCAAAACAACACTGGTAGTATGGATGAGCTGTCTAATCATTCCCAATAGAAAAAGGTGGTAGGGGGAGGGGGGAGGGGGGAAAAATGGTTTTCTGTGTTTTGTTTCTCTGATTTCCAAGAGATCCAATCTTGTTAAGATTCTGATTCATCTGTTAAGCATATAAAAGTCCTTTTAAATGCTTTAGGCAGCTTGGATAAGCTCTTCGGGTGAACAGAGCCCTGTGCCTTTTCTTTACTTCTGGAAGCCGGCATGGTGCTTTGCAAAAGCTTATCCAAACACCTTTTTATTATTTTTTTAGATATCTATTAGAGCTATTTGTGCTTTCTTGTCTTTTCTTTGTTTTTGGGCCATATCTGCCATGTAGTAGGATGATCTGATTCCTACCAATTGGATAAAATGATCAATCACCGGAATAGCTATATGTCAAATTTCAGATTCATATTCAATCAAATATCATCCCATGTATGTCTGTGCATCAACGCATTTACGAACTATCTTGTAGTTTTCCAATACATCAGGATTTTTAAAACTTATTTCTCCACTTCGCGAGTTCAAATCGGACTAAAAATTGACCTTTAAATAAGGGATCTTAGGATCTACCTGTTCATCAAAATTTCAGTTATAGAGAGATGCCACTTGATAAATATTTTGGTTAATGGGTTGATAGAAATTAAGCTATTTATCATGAATTCAATATCCTTGCCAAGTTATTCATCAGTCATGGCATGTAAGGGTGAGGTTAGGTGGCAAGTAACATCATCCATTGTAGAAACAAAGAAAGAAAAAAAAAAAAAACCTTTTGTCCAAGAAAGAGTAAAAGAAAGTGGGAACATACTAATGAAGATCAAGAAAGATTAAAGTCATCAACTACTCTATCATAGCTGTTATTTTGGAAAAAGCAACTCTCAAGAGAAATACTTCATTTCAGATCCCTAGTAAGATCTTTCATTGTTGCTTCTTTTCTTTTTCATGACCTCATTTGAAACAGACACCAAATGGTTGGTTGGTTGGTTGGTTATACTGACTTGTAAAATTCAGTTAGGAGACACATCAACTCAATCAATAGCTGTGCTTAGTTGAAATGATCAGGTTTTGACAAAGCCCAGCACCAACTTTTGCCAAGCTTTCTTAAGAGCTACTTAATTAGATACTCATAACTCTTTTTCTTTTTGGGTTCAATGAACCAGTTGTTTTCACCATTAAAGTCTCTTAAGTTCTATCCATTCAAGGACCCATGTAAAGTGAAACAGATGATGGAAATGACAGGGTTCAACACAAGGTTATAGATATTGGTACCTGTATCGGCCGATAAGTCGATATGATACGATTCTTCTTCATGTAAAACCTGTTCAATTTAGATCGGAACAATCATAACGGATTTTATGAAATCATGTGCTATGACACGAATCCATAGTCAATCCTATTTATGATAGGAGCAGTTAGACAATTGACTCCCATTTTTTCCATTATTTTTGTATCCGTAAACAAATACTTAGAACATGGTTCAGTAGGAATCTTTTTAGAATTCTGGTCTACATACCCCTTATCCCCCCCCCCTCCCCCTCTCATTCTCAGCAGCTGCTGCATTAAGATAAGCACACAAAAAGAAGGTACTGGGGACCTTATATATGGCCTATGTAGATAGAACGGATGAAAGCCCTTGTCCCTAATATACATATAAAGTGCAAACAGATACATTCTGAACTCAATTAATTACCAAACCAAATGGGAAAAGATGGGGCAAAAACTGGTGGTGAAGTTAAATTACAATATAATTAGGTGGTGAAGATAAAAAGCAAATTTTATTGGGTTCACATCAGTCAGTGTTGCGAAATAATTGATCTTTCGATGATCATATGGTGTCCAATAATTTCCCATTAAGAACAGAAGAGATAGAATAGATGGAAGTAAATAGAAGGGCCGGGACCACTCCAATAATTGTAATTGATTGTATTCAAATAATTTATGGCCCTAATAAGCTGGTGATATAACTTGTCTTGAACTCTACATGTTTGATGAAAAGCTCCATAATTTCTTCTGGGTCTCTATTTCTAAATATATTAAAAAAGGTTGAAGTTTTTTTCTCTGTTGCTGACAGCTGAGCCATAAAGCCTAGAACATGTAAAATCCGTGGACAACTGTTATATGATCTCATATTAGTCGTATGGGGGTTGATCTCATACCAATTTCAACAGATATTTGATATGGTCTTAGACTCTTGAGTTCCCTCACCTTGTAATGGGGTTGAGTTCTTCCAAGATTCTTATCTTTAGTATTAGAGCAGCTGATCCTCAAAGACCAACTTGGTGCCGAAATGAAGCCTTAGGACTCGCAAGCCAGAAGGCTTCCTTGTACTAAATGGTGAAAGTAAAGAATGTTAGAGTAAATCATAGAAATTACCAGAGTTGGACTATGATGTCTGGAATCATAATGAGGGTTAATGGAGGTAGGTGATCCTCCTCTTCAATTTAATTTCCATTACCATGAATATTTTGGTTTTGCATGGATTTGATTTTAAAGGAAGAAAAAAAGCAGTCTATTTTAAGCTTACAAATGGACAGATTGAGATGTGCCATTTCATCTGGTTGGATTGATTAAGATCTATCAATCTTTAGACTTCAAATATGTAAACATATGTTGGTGAAATATATATAGGAAATGGAACCAAAAGGGGACAAACTTAATCATGGTTAGGTGGCATGGGTGGACCAGAGCTACACATATCAGTATCATATATCCCAGGAGATTTGGACTTAAGGAGGATGAGGATAAGATTTGTACACTCTCTCTCTCTCTCTCTCTCTCTCTCTCTCTTACCAAATTCACAACCACCCATAAATATTCTGTTCTAATCCAAGGTTGGATAATCATCATCTTCATCACCATTTCCTAAGCCTCATAAATTGTCCTAAACTTCTAATTGTAGGCTTTAGTGGGTCCACCAATCTCATGATCCAAGTAGGCTTATCTTTTGGTCTCTCTTTCTTTTCAGCTAGCCATGGCCATTCGTGGGTTATCAGAACTCTCTCTCTCTCTCTCTCTCTCATACATGGTTATATCATAGATTCATGTTACATTATATAGAGAAAATGATTTTTGTCGAGAAGTTTAGGGGTTGCGATCAAACATATGGTGTGCAATGACTGGCCCACCTCTATGGAAAACAATAATATTTGCCTTGCTGATATTTCTATGTAAATTTTCATTGGTCCATGCGCTGTTTTAGGAACTGCACTCTCAAATAAAAAACTCTTCCCTTATTTGATGGATCTCACTTTCTCACGCTCAAACATCCTTTTTCTTTGGATAAAAGCATCCTTCTTTTTCCCTATATATTATTAGAGGCTATTGTACCTTGAGAACAAAGAATGGGATCATGATCTGATCCTTCCATCGATATGTTCTACCAATGTAGTGGGACCACCTTTGATGCGGTTTTGTCCATTTAGGAAAAGGATTGGATAATCTAAAGAAGCCCACCACATATTTATATCGTTTAAGGTTATTAATCAACAAATCAATGCACTCCATTAGGCTTCATAGCTGTTCCACTGATACCATATTGGTCACTGCCGCTATTTATTCATATCAGCCGATACTATACTGATAAATAAAACTGTGACTATATAAAAGGCCTAATTACTCCTTGCTTTCTCAAATGAGATTAGGCTAATCCCTAACCAGTTTAAAATCTGGTTTGGGGGTCACCAGTGTTGAGAATTCCCCTTTCCACTGCTAGATTCCAGGTTTTTTTTTTTTCTTAAGAAAATATTATCGGAATAAGATAGATTTGTAGACCTGGCCATAATAATCTAAAAAAAATAAGCAACCTAATGCATGAGTTTTTTTTTTTTGTTAAAATGAAAAATATCATTCATCAAGGAAAGAAATGTACAGAACGTAAATGCACGCAGTTTTACCCCATATTTCGAAGAAGAGGCCTTGACCATGCGAAAATTTTCTTACACTGGCATTCATATAAAGCTCTTGATTGATGAAAAAAGCGAAGGTATTCAACGGGAGATTCTTCCATTGACTCCATCTCCATGAAATAAGGGGGCAGGCCGGTTGTTTATATCGTTTCGAATTACTGCATTTAATGCCTATCGTCCACATACACGGTCATACATAAAAACTTTTGTTAAAAAAAAAAAAAAGAAAAAAAGACTGAAATGGTAGAAAAAATATATCAGTGCCAGTTGATTGAGTTAAGGGGATAAGGAGAGGATAGGAAGAAGCAGAAGAGAAGGAAAAGAAAAGAAAAAGCTGATATGGTAAAGATAAAGACACAAATACCGGGTATGGGCCTATGGGTTGCGAGTAAAGAGTAAAGACAAGTTATTCTGCCTTTCTCCTTTAAGGTTTATTAAAAATGCAAACCATATGCAACTTGGGGTGCGTTTCTTTCTTTTCAATCTAATAGGAAAATAAAGTGTTAAGCAGTTTTAACAATTTTTGTTTGGGATTCAGTTTCGCCCCACCCACGGTGAAGAGAGAGTCTCTTCAACCATGAGATCTGATATTCTCATTAGACAAGAGCGGGGTGACCTCTTGTAACTCTTAGATATACTTGATAATTGAGACACTAACAGTTGAGATTACCTTAATACCCTTCATATCATCCAAATCTGGTCCAACCAATCAGATCAGTCCAAAATTTTGCCGGAATAAGTTAGATCGGGTGGAATCCTAGAAAAACCAAATGAAGAGGCCAATTCAAAGCGGATTGACTTACCATCAGGTTCAGAAGATTCCGATTCGAATTGATAGATTCGCCCAATCCGGTTCCATTTTTTAAAACCCTACACAAAACTCACAACTGAGAGGAGTGGAGAAAGAGTATTGAAGAAAGTAGACTAGGGCCGTTATTTGACTTTATCAGTTCCTTCATCACTTCACTTGTTCACACGAGAGAGAGAGAGAGAGAGAGAGAGAGAGAGAGAGAGAGACAGTGAGAATGCAAAAGTGGTGAATCCTTAAGAGGAAGACGGGTTTCCACCCTCATGGGCTGTGGAACCATAGGGCCTTGAAAGTACGTGGACCTTTCCTTTTCGCCGCCCATCGGCCCCATCTCATCCAAAAATTCTTAACTTGCCATCCGTAAGCGTAAAGTCGAAAGATTGTCCACGATCTTCTTCTATGCTTAGCTTAATGCTTACTCTCTCTTCCCACTCCCTGCGACTTCCATCATCGATGTCTCTTTAACAGTTTTAAGAACGACGTGGAGATCCAATCACCTAAATCCTCTTACGTCATCTCTACCGTTCAATCCCAGTAGTCTCTATCTCTTTCCTCCTCCGATATGTTGATATGTGTATGTGTTTCCCCATATATATATATCCACATCTTCCACACTCACAGAAACACACAATTTTAAGCCAAAGAACCCCTCTTTATCTGATAATGAAAACGGCTTTTACAATGAGACCCTCCTCCTCCGTCATCTCTCTTCTCTTCTTTCCGGTGCTTCTCCTCCTCTGTTTTTCACCGCCCACCGGAGAAGCACGTCCTTCTTTCGCTTGCAATCCAAGCGATGTAAATACGAGGAGCCTACCCTTCTGCCAAGTGTCTCTACCGATACCGGACAGGGTGAATGACCTCATCGGACGGCTGACATTGCAGGAAAAGATAGGGCTCCTCGTCGACAACGCCGCACCGGTGCAGAGGCTGGGCATCAGTGGTTACGAGTGGTGGTCGGAGGGGCTTCACGGAGTTTCCAACGCGGGTCCCGGTGTTATATTTGGTGGGAGTTTCCCTGGGGCCACCAGTTTCCCACAGGTCATCACCACCGCTGCTTCCTTCAATACCTCTTTGTGGAAACAAATCGGACGGGTGAGATTCTTCCCCTTTTGGCATTTTCATAGTTTCAGTGCAACTCGCTTGGGAGTGCGGTCTCATCAGGAAAAAAAAAAAAAAAAAAGCTTGGGAGTGCGGCGTTCATGAGAATCCAAGCTTCCTTCTCCGTTGGGCCATTGTCTAATCAGGAATTCTGATTGGCTGGCCGTCCACCGAAAGTTTCGTGGGGCCCATGGAGTACTTCAATTTAAGAGCGATAATGTTACTGTTTTTAATTTTTGGATTTATTAGGAACGTAGAATAGTTATGATACTTTGATATTAATGGAAGTCGGTGGGTGGTGCTGATGTACCGTACGTGCAGGTGGTGTCAACTGAAGCGAGGGCGATGTACAACGGAGGAGTGGCGGGACTGAATTACTGGAGCCCCAACGTAAACATTTTCAGAGACCCCAGGTGGGGCCGGGGCCAGGAGACTCCCGGTGAAGATCCGGTTTTAGCTTCTAAGTACGCCGTCAACTACGTGAAGGGACTGCAGGAGCCATACGGCACTGACGGTAGCAGGTTGAAGGTTGCTGCCTGTTGTAAGCACTACACCGCCTACGACGTCGACAACTGGAATGGCGTCGATCGCTACCACTTCAACGCCATGGTTAGTTGTTATTTTTTAATTAAATAGTCCAATGTCTTATTCTCTACAGCTATACAGTATTCAATATTGTACGGTCCAAAACTTTTGAGGACCACAAAAAATAAAGATCTGACCACACATCAGTCCAAAAAGTCAATCACATATATCGCTTGTACGTACATCGTCAAAATCAGATGATGTTGCACGACGGTGGGGATATATTTACATTGTCACGTGTCAAGTGACTTAGAGTATGTGGAGAGTAGTTAGTTTCCACGTACGCGCAGCTGATCCGGACTCCAAATTAACCACGAACATGCGCAGGTTAGCAAGCAAGATTTGAAAGATACGTTTGATGTGCCGTTCAGGGCGTGTGTGTCCGGAGGGAAGGTGGCGAGTGTGATGTGCTCTTACAATCAAGTTAACGGAGTTCCTACCTGTGCCGACACCAACCTCCTCCGCAACACCATCCGTGGTAAATGGAAACTCAACGGGTACATCGTTTCAGACTGCAACTCTATTGGGGTTTTTTACGATACTCAACACTACACTGCAAAACCTGAAGACGCAGCTGCGGCCGCCATTAAAGCAGGCGAGTCTTCTCCTTCTCTCTTAAATAGCACAAGTTGTCTTGTCTTTACTGAAGAATCAATTCCTAATTTCTCTTTTTTCCAGGTATGGACTTAGAATGTGGATCTTTCCTGACTGACCACGCTGATCAAGCACTGAAGACAGGGAAGATGAGCGAGTTGGATGTGAATGGTGCCTTAGCTAATACCCTAACAGTGCAGATGAGGTTAGGTATGTACGATGGAGAGCCATCGGCACAGCCATTTGGGCAATTGGGTCCACTGGATGTTTGCTCGCCGGACAACCAACAGCTCGCCCTTGAGGCCGCTCGACAAGGCATCGTCCTTTTGAAGAACGGTGGGTCATCGCTACCCCTATCTCCCCTTCTTCACCGGACGATCGCCGTCATCGGGCCCAACTCCGACGTCACGGTTACCATGATTGGGAACTACGCCGGCGTTCCATGTGGATACACTACTCCGCTACAGGGGATCGGGAGATACGCTACAGCCATTCACCAACCGGGATGTAGCGACGTGGCGTGCGACAGCAACGACATGTTCGGTGCGGCTCTGGATGCCGCGCGTCAAGCAGACGCGACGGTGCTGGTGATGGGGCTGGACCAGTCCATCGAGGCTGAGCTCAAGGATAGGGTTGGGCTACTCTTACCGGGACGCCAGCAGGAACTGGTCTCTAGTGTGGCCATGGCCTCCAAGGGACCCACAGTGCTGGTGTTGATGAGTGGTGGGCCCATTGACGTTTCATTCGCTAACGACGATCCGCGTATCTCTGCTATCCTCTGGGTGGGGTACCCAGGCCAAGCCGGAGGGACGGCCATCGCCGATGTGTTGTTCGGAACAACTAACCCAGGTAGGTTGCAACTTACTTTAGTACCTTATAACTGATTTGGTTAGCATACTAATTATGGGCTCTTAAGACAAAATTAATCCTTACTAACGATAAAGAAAGGGACTCAACTGTCATTAAAATATTTAATGACACTGAGCCTGTCCAACTCATTGCTTGATCCAACAAGGAGACGTCCATCTCCCCTTCGTTGTACGTATTCCTTGTCTGCCTCTAAAGTCATATTCAGACGGCGATAAGGACAAGGAATCTTTTCAGAAGGGGTGAATTTCCTGCGAGGGATGCTATCCTTTTCCAAGTAGTACCCCACAGCCATCTGCCCATCCTAATTAGTGATCAAATTTCTGCCCGTATCAAAGCAAGAAAAAGTGACGAGAAAGGAAATTTGAAGTTTCATGGAAGGGTGTGAAAGCACTATGTGCGGTGAAATGAATGCCATTCATGGTACAGCAATGTGTGGCATTTTTGTAAGTTTTCATCTCATTTTCGCATCCGGAAAAAAAAAAAAAATATCACTTCATTTTCCTTTTGATTGCTTCTGGTGGCTTTGATCCAGAAATTTATTAAAGGAACAAAGTTTCTATCCGAGAACCAATCTTCCACAACAAAAATATAGGCATATGACATGCAATGACCAACGTGCCCCTCTTGGAGGCATGCACCTCTGCATTTGGGCATAGGAACCACTCTCGAACACAAAACAATTGTTTTTTATTAAATTAATTAAAAGATCATAAAACGCGATATTAGGCACTATATGATCATTGCCAATATCAATATAGTTTTTTTTTTTTGGAACGGATCCACTTAGGATCATAAAAGGGATCACAAAAGAGTAGGGAAGGACCCACTAAGCAGCCAAAATTCTTGGAAAGCTAGAAAGAGTGCAATAGGGGCACCTCTCTAGACCCCGCAAGGGTACTTGGTCAGTGGTCCTGAGCACTCTCCAAAGGAGCAATGCCAACCACCAAGGAATGCCCAGGATTGGTGGTATGGTATTCATACCATTAAAAAATCCACTTTTAACTTATTCAACCGACCCTTATAGATACTTGAATAGGTATTGCTCTTGGGATACCAATACCTATCAGTTGATATGGCTGATACAATACCAATAAATAGAACCGCGATGAGAGGGATTGGTGTCTAGAGATCTACTCATATTTGTTGTGAGAAGGGGGTAATTATTTTATGAGAAAAAAGATCTCATATTTTTCATATTTATATGGAGAACAGTATGTTACCTGGTTGTGTGTCCCCTATGTTCAGAATAGGGAGTGATAAAAGAGACTGCAGGCACCTGGTTGACTGCTTGTGCGTTTCTCTTAGTTCACATGCTGGTATGCTGTTGCAATGACCACGCAATCAGATAACGATCCCCAATCCTATTAAATTTGTATATGCCAACTCAAGGCCCAGCACATGATACCCATAACCTGTTCTATATTTTGCACCAAAATAATATTAAGCCTCAATTCTCACAGCCCTTGTAGCCCATAGTCCATTTTCAATCCCCAATTCATGGGTTGACAAACCATGTTACAAATTTACCTATATTGTCATGGGCTGAGTTTTCCTTTGGTGAAGAAGGGACATCTTAAGTCACCACATCTAACCTTTAGATTGAATTAGAGAATGGTGTTTTCAACTTCGTACAATAGAGGGCGGGAGTTAATGATGAAATTCACATGTCCAAGAATCCAATCATGAGGTTACATCAATATGGATGAAGGTTTCCCAGGTTGAAGGAAAACTTAAGCACAATAACTTTCTCCTATTACCAATAGGTTAAGTTTTCCTTCACTCATGGAGAAGGACAAGTCTCTTCACCGTTGATGATGTCACCATGTGATTAGACTCGTGTGTCATCGTTAACTCTCACCCCCTATTGTACGGGGTCGAAAATATCCTTCCCCATGCTAATGAAAGTGATCAGATCTTCATGGTGAGGAGATTCCCTACACCATATGTGGAAAAAAAAAGGTTAATCCACTACCAAACCTCTTAAAGGGATGTTTAAACGGAGAAAGGATCCATTGCTCGTCCGATTATTTGGTTGTGCGAGTTAGCATCCAACACCTGTCTCACTTTCTGTCATCACAAGAATTAAGAGAGATATATTTAATATAAAAAAAGACAAGTGTTGAATGCTGACTTGTACACCCAGATGATCATACAAGCAACTGATCCGTGAGTGAGTTTAAACAAGGAGGGTAAGGTAAAGAACCCCCTACTCTTCAAAGGGTAATATGGGAGTTCTAATGTAGGTTCTTGATATTATTGTTCCAAATTGATATTTTCTCTGAGGAATTTTTTCTTCCTGCGTAACGTCAAATGAATAAAGAGAACGGTAGTTTTGGCGTCGACATTAGGGGTGGGGGTGTGTAGACCCAAGAGTATTACACCCACAACCACAACGTCACTTCATTTGTGGTTCTTCTTTTTCTATGGGTGAAGGAAAACATTAGTCTTATTTTTCAAAAGAAAGTCATAAACTGATGTGGTACTATATAAATATCCTCAGGAGGCAAGCTCCCCATGACGTGGTATCCGCAGGACTATATCGCTAACCTGCCCATGACGACCATGGCCATGCGGTCAGACCCAGCCACAGGTTACCCAGGGAGAACCTATAGGTTCTACAAAGGCCCAGTTGTGTATCCCTTTGGGCATGGAATGAGTTACACAAATTTCGTGCACACCATTGCTGATGCCCCTAAAGCGGTCGCCGTCCTCTTCGGCGGTGGACATTCTAGCTCCAATACCACAACCTCAGGGAAGTCAATAAGAGTGGCACACGCCAAATGCGATGGGCTCTCGGTTAGTCTAAATGTCGACGTAAAGAACTCCGGCGCCAAGGATGGAACTCACACCCTTCTCGTATTCTCGGCGCCGCCGGCCGGTGAGTGGGCTCCTCAAAAACAGTTGGCGGCATTCGAGAAGGTGCACGTCCCGGCTGGGTCTCAACAACGGGTCAGTATCAACATACATGTGTGCAAGTATCTCAGTGTTGTGGATAGGAATGGAAACAGAAGAATTCCCATGGGTGAACATAACCTCCACATTGGTGATCTCAGTCATCCCATCTCTATCCAAGCTATGTCTCTTGGGCAGATCAAATCATAGTAACCAAAGCTATGGCAGTGATCATGCCCTTTGGCTTCCTTCCACCAAGCAAGAGAAGTATATCCATCCCCAATCCCCTCTCTGTGAGACAAATTCTCATTGGAACAAACCCGTTTGCTTGGACCTGCCATTGTTTTATGGTGCTGATCCAATTCCAATAACCCTCGGATAAAGGAAGAGGATTTTAGTGTTAGATAGGCATTGTTTGGATCTTTTAATTTTATGTATTAAAAGAAAGGTGAATTGTTATTCACACAAAGTCTGTAATTTTTTCAATGTCATAAAGAATCTATTTTTCTATGTATGTCTATTCCATTGGATAGAGAGAACATGGTCTAGCTTAGTCCGGTGTCAAATTTAAGAGTCTAATTAATTCAACCAAATATTTGCTTTTATATTAACACATATCTTGTGTACATCTATCCATGTGTATTGTTACTTCTAGACTTTTTTATTTTTTTGTTAATCAAGGTGTCGAAGGCCAGTTTATGTGCACCTCTACTAATTCTCGGGGAGACTAGTGCAGCAACCCACTACCATGGTCTCCACTTAAATCGCAGATGCAGTATTGTTACTCTAGACATTAATGTGCACTCTCCCAATTCTAAGTGGGAGTAAATAAATTAGATTAAAACTAATGTAAAAAGGGATGGCTCGGAGTAATCTTGTGATTTTTGTAAACCATCATCTATCAGTCACATGAATGACTATCCATAAAGAAAATATATAACAATAATAATAAAAAAAAAAAGTTAAGATTTGAAAGAGAGCCTTTTATTTTAATAAGAAAAGAATAATTTTTCATTAAATGAAAGAGAAAAAAAATAAAAGGGAAGTGACTTACATGTTATGTGGGCGCACAGTAGAAACTCTTAAGATTCATATAAAGAAACCCACATGGTTAGAGAGGTGAATATAAAAAGCTTCTCGAGTTGTATCATTTACAAACAAATGGTGTTGGAGAAGTAATGACAGAGAATGAAATACTGATACCACTAGGGGTGCAATCTGCTGAATTTTTTTAAACCCTTGTCCTACCCTAGGATCCCTCAGCTCAAACTAAGACCAGCCCAAGGCTAGGGTAAGTCCTATTTTTGTCATTCTAGGGCTAG
The DNA here is from genome assembly GCF_013358625.1 of Macadamia integrifolia. NCBI lineage: Eukaryota > Viridiplantae > Streptophyta > Magnoliopsida > Proteales > Proteaceae > Macadamia > Macadamia integrifolia. Next base: position 22,383,103 of record NC_056566.1, read on the forward strand.
GGTAGGTCGGGCTAGCCCTGTTGGCTTGTATTTTTCCCCTACCCATCCAATAGAATTGGACACTTTGACCTTGCAAGCACCCACTCTGGTCCAGCTCCAGCCCAACCCCAGCCCGGCTCATAGGCTGAAAAGCCTAGCCCAGGCCCTATTGAACTAAATACAGACTCGGGCGGAGCCAAACTTGCACTCCTTATTCCCATTCTCTTTGCTGTAGTTCGTTGCCTTCTTTAAAATGACTTCAATAGGGACCGGGATGTTGTGAAGTGGGGTAGATCTCACAGCTCATCACGCCCTTACCGGAGAGTCAATAAGAAACTGTTTTCAAATCCAAGGAACAGCTCTACAATGGGGCCAGTTACCCATCAGACTGTCATGTATCGTTCTAAATTCCAATTATGTTGTTCAAAGCCGAAGATAACACACAGTACTCGATGGGCGACGAAATAGAATTCAAATAATGCTAATCTCATAGATTATCTGGACCTCATATAAGCATTGCAATTAAATCTGCTACCAAAATTTACCAGAAAAAAAAATGAGAAAAGTTTATCTGAGTTGACTGTTTTGTGTATATGATGGGTTATGATCTCTAATATTCCGCTACAGTTTAATCCATGAAGTATTGGTGATTTTTCCTAAATAGCAGCGATCTCATTTGCTAATAAATGGAGTATGGGGTTGCAAAGGAGTAGAGAGACCCTCTGCATGGGGGTGTAGGGTGATAAAGCCCTGCCCGAATTTTTATTTAGAACTCATTTACTAGTGACCTTTCCTAAATAGTGGTGATCTCATTTGCTGATAGATGGACTATGGGGGTTGCAAGGGGGTAGGAGACCCCCTAAGTCAGGGTGTAGGGGGTCAAAGTCTTGTCCAAATTTTGGGACTTGTTTATGAAGGATAATTTTGTATTTTCTGGTATTAGGAGTACACTATCTATTTGTAGTGATAATTCTTTTTTTGTATTCTACCAAAAAAAAAAAAAAAAATTCTTTCTTTGTCAACAAATTGAGTGAGGTGTGAGAACAAGCGATGTAATTCTATTCTCCATTGATAGTGAAACAGAATCTCATATCACTGTAGATGTAGGCAATCTAGACAAATCATGTAAATCTATGTGTATTGTGTGACTGTTTATTCCCGTTTTCTCATTCTTTTCTGCATCTTTTTAGGGTTACGTTTCTATAGTATACTCATGGTTATAGATATCAATATTAGATCAACTGCATTACAAATACGGCAGAATTTGTCACCGAATAAAGCGAGGACATGCACGTGGCAACCGAGGGAGGGACGCGTGTTGCCCATCTGATAGAGGCCGCTCCAAATCACGTGAAGGGAAGGTTCCTGAAGGGGCAAGGCTCCAAACCATGTGAGGGGAAGATTCCCAAAGGGGGTTTCCGAAACCCTAGGCCCAGCAACCCTTTAAGAGGAAACCGAAAAGGAACCCAGGGGAGGTACGCCGACACCCACCATTACTCTTGTGAATACAATGTTTTGCCAGTCACTAACTTAGGCATCAGAGGACTAATCTCGAAGATACCTCCGGCCCTCTGCCTTCTGTGCTTGTGCAAGATTAGCTCATAGGGGATTTCGGCAGTAACAATTACCAAAAAAAAAAAATATTAGATCGACTGTATCGACCAATATATATTGATAACTAATTGATATGGATTGGTTGATACGACATGGACATCCATTTTAATGATGTTTTAATCCTGAATTGGCCAATATGTATCGATCACTGTGAACTAAATCCTTGGGTATATTTAAGGGTGTCAAAATATAACCGAAACCGTTTAGCAGAATCGAAACCGATTGATTATAATCAAACTGAACCGCACCGTAGTAAATTGATCTGGCTTTGGTTTTACAGACCATAATTCCGATTTGGTTTGGTTCAAAATCGGAAAATCGATGGTTAACCAACACCTAGTATTAAAAAATTAAAGTGTTTTGAATTTCGATTGGTCTCTATGAAAAAGGGGGGGAAAGCAAAGTACTAACCGAGAAGAGAGCTTCACTGTCACACAATCACGCTTTTTGATTTCCTAATTTCTAGGATCATAGTTAGTTAGTTATCATATGTGTAGTATTTTACATAGAAAATATATTGTCCTTAGCAAAATAAGAGTATATTGTCTTGAATCTTTAGAAAATTTAATATATGTAGGATTCACACTAGCTGTAGGATGCAAACATTTTCTAAAATGACACTATTAACCACATGTAAACCGGTTGTGAACCGAATAGCAAAACCAATAAAACTGCTAAAATCGAAATTTGATAAAAACGATTATGATTTCATCTTATTCCTATCCGATTTGGTTTTAGTTTCACCTTATCAGAATGTAAATCGAACCAAAACCAAACTGAATAAACAAAACCGCACCATTTGTCACCCCTAGGTATATTAGCACTCTCTTTTCATTTTTATTCTCTCTTTTCTTTACATAAAATGACCTCTCTACATTTATATATAAAAATAAAAATAATTTTGTTGCTCCTCATTGATGCTCTCCCTTATGCTTTTGTGCCATTTGTTCATAACCCTCTCCCCTTTAGGGTTTCAAAAATCATGATTGGATCAGTTAAATTGGTGGGACGAGGCAGATCCCGAAACCAGCTGTCCAATTTGGTTAGTTCGATCCTTGCAAGGTAAAACTTATAAGGAATTAATTGAAACAAAGATTTCAGAGCCTAGCCAGACTGATCCAAGCCAATTCTGATCGATTCTTATTATTTTAAACCTGGCTCTCTTTAGAAATATATCTGTATCTTGCCATTTTAGTGTGGTGGGACCGGTGGGACCTGAGAGAGGTGTCGGTCACCGACGATGGAAATATCACGTGAAGGAATGCACGGTCGGGGTTTGCCACGGACCGATAATCCAGATTGCATATATCTTTTTACTTCAGATTATATATGGCAGCCAAACATACCCTTCTCTCTCTCTCTCTCTCTCTCTCTCTCTCTCTAGCTTTTCTGTTTGTGTGGATCAGCTCTAGTGTGTGAGAGTTGGTTAGGTCATAGCGAGTGCATGTTAGTTTGTTTTCTTTGTTTGTTATATCTATTTATTAGCTCCTCACTTCTTCTCCTCACTCCGCGGGATATTTGGATTTCTTTTTGCCCTGCAAACCTTTCCACCCCATATCCCTCCCTCCCCTTCCTCACCTTTTTTCAACCCAGTTGAATACTCCTCTCTCTCTCTCTCTCTCTCTCTCTCTCTCTCTCATAGCTGAGTGTGGTGCTCCAGTGAAGGAGGGTGAGAGATGGCCGGTTGCAACAGAAGCGAAGAGTATTTAGCTTCCCAAGAAGAGGTAACATTCTCTCTCTCTCTCTCTCTCTCTCTCTCTCTCTCTCTCTGTGAATTTGTTGAAATTGAGGTTTGAGGACCATAGTTTTCAATTTCCATGAAGATGAATGTCCATTTTTTTACATTTTGAAAAGAAATGACAGAATGAAGGTAAGTGAGGGGTAGGGGCTGGGATTTCGGGAAGAGACCGCCATTTTCGGTGTTTTTTGGCTGCGGAAGATTTTCACGGTAGAAAAGCCCAAATGCAGAAAGCCGTGAGGCCTAAACGTTGGATTCTATGTATCTTCTCTTCCCTTTCAATCCAACGGTTTTGATTAGGGTCTTGGGGGTACCTCCACTCACCATCCTTAAATTGGTTTAAAGTATCTTTTCTTCAAAACATATGTGGTGTCTATATAAGATAAGGGGAAGTGCAGTTCTTGGGTGTGTCTCGGGCCAATACGAGTGCAGAAAAATACATCCACAATGGGGATGGGTCGATCATTTTGCCCCATGGATGGCCCCACAAAAACCCTTTTCCCATAAGACAATGATACAAAACAAAATAAAGCAGCAGTTCAGTTGGCAAACGAACGAGGTTTCAATGGTTGTCATGGGTCTTGATATTTTGTGGTCCATGTAGATCGGTGTTATCAGTTGGAGGGTAAAATGGTCTAAATAGTGGTGGTATCAGTATTTTTGGGGTTAAAAACGTCCGATCAGTATTGATATGGATATCAGTTTCGGGCATTACCCTATGGGTCGCCCATGGATTCCTCCTTTTTCTTGGTCAATCTTGGGCATAAGCCCAGCCCATTCCCACATTTGGGAAGCCCACTCTTTTGCCTTGTGGCATGGGCTCAACCCAAAAACCTGGGCTTTAGGGAAGAGAGGACCTTCACAGGTTCATAAGCTCAATAGCTGCGGCTTCACATTATCCCATCAATGTGGGATTAAATCACCCATTCCTGGCCATGGAGCTACACTCACTGCATCATAACACATACCACTCATGAAGGTATTCACTAAAAAATTGTTTAATAGAGTGGTTGATATCAAGTCCTCCAGACTAATAGGACTTCTGATTTTCTGTTTTTCAGTTTCTGATTGTTTAAATAATTTTGACGCAGTCTGCGGCAGCGGTGGGGAAGAAGTATGGGGGACTTGTGCCGAAAAAGAAGCCATTAATCTCAAAGGTAAACTCTATTAAGAATTTTAGAAAGCATGACCTTCCCTTCCCATATGCTCATATAAGAGAAGCTTTTTAACTTTCAGCTCCATTTCTATGATGACTTTCTGTGTTCAGGATCATGAACGTGCCTTCTTTGATTCGGCAGATTGGGCCTTAGGGAAGGTAGTTTGTTGCATACTGGGCTGGTGCAGGCTTTGGGGAAGCCCACCTGGAATCACATTGAGGCCCATATTGAATATTGGAAATCTATTTATTTATTATTATTATTTTTTTAATATTATAAACTTGATCTTTCTTGAGTTTTATTTTATTTTTTTCTGATTTCTTGTGATTGGTAGCAAGGAGGAGCTGGGTTGGACCAAAAGTCAAAAGCAGCAGTAGAGACTCTACGCCCAAAGTTGGAGGTACCCCTACTCACTACCATGGATTTAATTCATGATATCGGTGATAGTATCGGTCATCGCCGATAGTGATACTGATATCGATACTATTGATTGTATCGGTCCGATTTTATATAGAAATAATATTTTTTTTCCTATAAAATTAAAAAAAAAATATATCCATATTGGCTGATACGGTGATACCCATATCAGTCAGGTATCCATCTTTCTCATCTATGATTTAACCAGGGTTAGGATGGGCTGGGCCTGTATGGGCTTCGACTAGCAAAGAAGGCTTTAATTGATTGATTGATTTGAATTTGGAATTCCACAGAGAACGCCTCATCAGCAACTCCCTCCTCGGAGACCGGCCTGTACATCAGGGGTAGATGTCACTGTGAGTTAATTGTTTTTGTCAAACAAGCACCTCTCTCTCTCTCTCTCTCTCTCTCTCTCTCTCTCTCTCTCTCTCTCTCTTTGTGTTCTAATCTACTACACCATATGTTTCAGGCCGACTAAAATACCTTTGAGGCCACAAAGTAGGTGTTTACTATGACATTCTTGATTCTCAACAGAGAATTTTTAATTGATTGGAGCTTTGATTCATACACATTACAAATTGTTACCTATTTGTGAATGGAATCATCTGCAATATAAATTTTATTCCTTACGACCAAGGTAATAGGTATAGGTATTTGTATTGGAGAATAAATTAATCTCCAACGATAACAGCTGCCCAATGCAGTAGGTGAGGTTGTAGTATGCTAAAAGCCCACACTCACTAGATGGTCTCAAGTTTGAGTCTCTTGGCTGTTACACTTACTAGATGGTCTCGACTATAACTGATGATACTTGTATCGGTTTGGCATCTGGCAATTTCGACTCAGGATTGGATAGAATTAAAAAAAATGTATCGGATATATATTGGCCAATACGATATTTGATACCTTGATCCACATGTTACCAGTCTTATAAACCTAACTTTAGAGATGAAGGAGCCTAAGACCATATCAACCACATTAGATCTCTTTAACATGGGATCAGCTCCCCCAGGACTGATATGGGATCATAACATTTCAATATGCTTCGAACCAATATCTATGATGATTCACTCCAAATCAGGTAGTCCTTTCCTAGGGGTTTCACCCTAGCACCCGGGTGGCCCTCTTTCCATGTGGGGGTTGAGACTTGAGACCAGAAAGCACAAAGGACTAACACGAGAGCCCATATTCAATATTATTCGTGGGCCATTTTTGTAGGGTTACCATGACAGTGTTTAGTCCTAGCAAAAGCCACTCCTGGATTTTGCCTTGAATAATACAACGTTCCACTGTGATTTAAGCAGTCAAAAGACGTGACGAACCCTTGGTTGCTACATTGCGGTTTCACGGTGGGTACAGTGAACAAAACAAGGTTCCGCTGTGGGCTGTAGGCTGTGGGCTGTGGGCTGTGGCTGCCCACTTTATATATAATAACTATTTATTTAAGGAGATCTCTCTTCCCTTTGCTTCCGACATGTCTAGAAAATGGGAGCGTCGCCTGTAACCAAAGAGTCATTAACTTAGAGATTTAAATATCATCATCTTCATCGTCATCTCTCATAATCATCTTCATCGTCACAAGAGGACGACGAAGAAGAAAAACTAAGAGAATATTATAAAATTTTGCTCGTTGTGACCTTGTCCCTCTCCCTCCACACAGTATACAAAAAGGAAAGCTTCTTTTCACGTCTTAAGGTATTCTTCCATCTCAAAGGTTCTCTTAGCCCACTGTGACGGGTACAGTAGCAACCTTTTTTCCCTTTTTTTATTTTCTTTTCACATGAAATGGCCTTTCTTTTTGAATTGGTGTGCTCGTTGTGCTCGTTGTGTCATTTTCTTTCCCAGATAATTTCACAAACTTTTTTGAATAAATTATTGTTAAATAAAGTGGGATACCTCATGATATATGATTAGAGGGTCTAACCTTGAGGCATTAGCTGGAAATGACCTAAATGTATAGTAAGATATATACAAATGTTCTCTGTCTAGGAGCCAAGCCCCCTACACCCAAACACAGGGGTTGTAAATGACCACCACACTCTCCTTTACGATGCCCACACATTGGTTGGGGTGCTGGTGCAGGGGTCACACTATCAGACAAAATTCATATCCAACATCCCAAATAATTGATGTGAAATTATACCATAATAACGCCCAACAATTATGGAAGCAGGTGGTTTGCTCTTTCTCCTCTAAAATGAAAAGATAATACTAACAATCATATTAGCAATAGCAGCAGCGACAACAACAACAACAACAACAACAACAACAACTGTAACCTTATCCCAACTTAATGGGATCGGCTATATGGATCTATTACGTATCAAAGAAAAAGAAAACCAAAATAAAATAAGTGCACAAGGAACTAAAATGAGATAAAAGAAATAAGTTTTAACAGTATAATTGAACATCCCAGGAACAACACCTACAAGGGATCGCTATGTGGATCCTTATCCTCCACAACGATCTTTTTGCAGTCATCCCATAATCCAACCCTACCTATTACATATCTTTCCTTACAACTTTGTTAATAGTCATTTAGATCCACCCCTACCTCTTCTGGAACTCTCTATGTGAATCTGATCGTTTTTTCTTATTAGGGCATTCATATTAGCAATATTAACTCATAATAACTTACCCTTCTTAAAATAATAATAATAATAATAATAAATCAAAAAGATAAATAAATAATTGAATAAACCTCACCCTTCTATTTCTTTTCGTTTCTAGTTACACAATAATTCCTTCACCCATGCCTTCATGGTTCTTAGATACGTTAGTGTGGTGTGCTAGCTAGCTAGATTCTCACAACTCAGAGCCAAGATTTTGCTCTAGAGTGCTAAGGCACAATACAATTATAATTGAGCAATGAAAAAAGGAATTTAAATTTTAAAAGGCCCAAAAAATAAGGTCCCACACTCCTCTTGTCTCAGCATGCACATGCCTATCCTAAAATACATGGTTGGGGCCTTGTGATAGAGTTCTTTAATTAGGAATTTCTGTTGGAAGTTTTGATTTGGGACGACTATAGCCAACTAACCAACCAATTCATATATATACCTAAAGAATGAGTTGCAGATTCAAAATTTTGTACTTTGCTTTGGTCATTATCTCTTTTTTCCATTCCCTCTTTTCTTTTTCTAATTCCTCCTTTAATCCACTTGAAACTATTTTAGAATTTTTCTGATTCTCATTCCACTGCTCCATAATTTATTTCTTTTAGAACTGTACTGATATGGTTGTGGGCTGTTGTCCTTGCAAGTTGGAACCATGTGCCTTGTAAAATGATGGATTAATTTGTGAGGCATATATGTGTGCCTAAGACTACAGTTAATTACCTGGGAAACCGGTTTCTCCTGTAAGCATATATGATTATATGAAGGGAAGAAGGTCCCTTTCTTTGGTGTGGTAACTGCTGAGTAGTAACTATCTAGATGTGATCAGTGCGAAGAGGGAGTAAGGGTATCAATCAGTTCGGTTTGATTTTTTGGTGGTGATGATAAGGAGGCGGTGGTAATAGCAGTGGTAGTGGGAAGGTGGCCATCGTAAGGAGGTGGGGGCAAAAGGGTGCTGTTTTATTTTGAATATAAAGTTATTACATTTTTCGTCAAATCAACCATGTGCACATTAAAGAGCAAAAACGAAATTAATTTCAATTCCAAAATAGAAACAATTTCTCAGCTATTTCAGAATTTCTATTTCATTGAGATATAATGCAGAAATCAAACCAAACATTTCCAAAATAGAAATCACCATGTCAAATTGAAATAAAAATCATACAAAATTAGGCCTCAATCTTCATGAATACTGATTCCGATTCACTTAAAATCAGATTTCAATTTAGTTGGAATCACAAAAACTCAAAATCTACCTGAACCCTGGAATCAAGTACAAATCAGATGATAGATTTTGTACAAATTCTACAAAATCAATGATCTGATTTCAATTCCTCAAACCATGATTATACACGAACCAAAGCAAAAGTCATTTTTGTGTCCATACTACACAATGCATGAGTGCATGAGCATACCTAGCCCATTATTAAGTGGCATTGGTTGACATGTCAATAATGCCTCCCTTAGGTTATGTTTGGTAGCTAAGAGAAGAAAAGAAAAGAAAAGAAAAGAAAAGAAAAGAAGAGAAAAGAGAAGAAATGGTGAGAAAATAAAAAAGGTATGTATGTTTGGTTACCAAGAGAAGAAAAAAAAAGAAAAAAAAAGACAAGAAAAAAATTCAAAAAATTTTGAATTTTAAGAGAGAGATAGATACAGGAAATCATTGTGTAATCATTCATTTTTTGTCTTATTATGTTTTCATGTTTTCTTGTGTTTATGGCAAGAAAATTTTTGGGAGAGCAAAAGAAAATTTCACAATTCCTAAGGGGAATTTTGAATTTAAAAAGGGAAATCTTCTCATGGGTGAAGACATACCAAGTGCAAAGAAAAATTCTTAACCCAAGGAAAAAAGTACAAAAATTGTACTTTTCCCTTATCTTTTATTTCCTTCTCTTGGCTACCAAACACAGTCTTAGGTTAAAGTGATATAAGGTCATTTTTTTTTTCCGTTTCAAAGGGCCAACTAGGAGTCATATATGGTACTCATAGAGGGGCCAGAATGGAGACTTATATATTGTTAAGGGGTCTTGATCCACGATCCAAGTCTCTGAAATATTCTCTTAAGGGACTCTTGTGCCTGGACACAAGGGTGGACGCATGACCACCCGACCCCTCTCTGTTGAATAACTGGGTATGCACTCTCATTATCCCCTACACTAGCGCAAAGCCACATGACTAGATAGCATTCTCTCTCCCAACAGATATACTCAACATGTGTGAATGGTTCATGAACGATACACGAATTTATTGACAATAGCCCAACACATATGCCTTTTTTTTAAAGCTGTTCTTTAAAGCTAATGATCTAGCAAATGAATTTCTTTTTCTTAAGGGACCTTTGTTTCAATGAGGAACCTATCTACCCCAATTTATCAACACCTTTGTTGACATTTTTTTTGTTTTTACACATCTTTATTCATATTTTGATTTTCTATTTACACCTATCAAATTGCATTGTGGGTGGGATTTATAGATAGCAAAATCATGGTTATGAGTATTGATATTATTATCGCTATTCAATATAAAAAATAATTGAAAGTATAGTCTAAAAAGTAGTTCTTTTTTCAATATACATTCGATACAAGCTTGATACATGTCGATATGGCTTCATTCATATCGTATTGGTATAGTCACCTCTCATTTTGTTCTAGGACTCTTCTTCTTTGTAGACCATTTGTGGTCTGCGAAAAGGGCCCATGCGGCTGCACTACAGTAGGATTTGAAAAAAAAATGTTATTAAATCACACAATAAAAAAATTGTAATATAGGTTATTAAAATCACACAATAAAAATAAATGCATTTATTGTGTTAGTATAAAGCCAACAAACAATAAAACCTAATAAATAAGAAGACGTAAATGGCAAAAATTAAAAGCATGCTTCTAATGAGAATAGCTTTCTGTTTTGGTAGGGAGGGGTTATTTAATGACAATTCTTAACCATGGACTTAACTGAAAATAATAATAATAATAATAATAATAATAAAGAGGGAAGAAAGGGTTGATATTTCAAAACAACCAAGTTGACCTCTCACACCAAAACCTTATTCACAGTATGCAAAACTTGCACAGAAAGACAACTCGGATCATGCTTCACAGCTTTTGCCATTCCATTGTTTCATTTCTACAGCTCCTCTTAAAAGTCTTAACTCAAAAGCTTCCAAGAACTAACAACTTCAAGTCAACTTTTTTATTTTTCTTTCCTTTTTCTATTTTTACAGGTTGAATTACTTTGATGGACTTTATTGTTGGTATAGTCTTTAAGATCTATTTATTGTTTTCATATTTTATTTCATGTTATTTATGTTCATTACCAGTCTTAAATGGTTATTTATGCTATTTTTATCCATCTATTATTGTTTGGTAGAAATTTATTCAATCTATTGTATTCATATTTTTGTTGTAGACTTTAAGTTCTATCTATTTAGTATTTGTGAAAATGTTGAGCATGGAGCCAAGGTACCCAACATGTATCATTCTCTCTCCTCCTCTTTGAAAAAGACCCTTTTGCCCTCTTGTATTTAGATTTGTGATTGATGCATGCTACTAGCTTGCTGAAAACTGGTGGCATGCCCAACCTTCTTCCTTACTATTTCAAACATCGTCTCAATCTTAAAGTAGTTTTAAAATAACCCCTCCTCATTTTTTTTTTCTTCTAATGAAATGTGTAAACCACAACATTTTGTGTATTTTCTTTTTAATTTCTCTCGTTCATATATAATTGAACAAAGAGAATAATATGCACTTATTGAAAGGTATTACTTATTTAACAATCTTAACCCTATACTATTTTTAAGGATAAATGAAAGCTCCTTAGTCATGTGACCCCAATCGTCAAATACAAAAGGAGGTGAAGTGATGTCCCGCTCTTGTAAAACCCCAAAAAACACCCCTCTAATGCTTATGCATCATCATTGGCAAAGTATTGACGTAAGTTATATAGGAGTTTCATAATAATCTTTTTAAATTCCAAATGGGAAGAGTAGCACTTTTTAAGAATTAAGAAAAATGAAAATATTTTTCCTCAAAATTTTGGGGTGACTATCAAATTGTAAGGTAGATAATATCCAAATTTTACTTATAAGTTGACCTAGCTTCCTTACTTATGAAGCTCCAATCCAAACATATATATCAACCTTTATAAAAAGAAAAATAAATGCAACATAAAATATTTTAAACGGAAAGAGTTCTTTGTTCAAGACTGTGGCTTCAGCATTAGTGCGAGTTCCAATGAGAATGCGGAAGCATCAACAGGATGGCTATTTCCATCTTTTATGGGAGACAAAGCAATCATTTTCCCCCCTCCCAACCTCAATGTGTCTGAGAACTATCCCTACACTCCCGGAGAATCTTTTTATCCCTTTTTAAATTATCAAAACATAAAATAAATAAAAAATAACAAATGGGAAAAGATTAGATATTCCACTAGTTTTCTTGAAGTCAACGGTTCAACCATAGGAGGGCTTAGATAGGAGGAACATTGGAGACACATATATCAATATATTGACGACATATCCAACATTTTTCCATAAAAATTTCAGATTACCACGAGGAAACATCTAGAAGCATCAAGGCCATATCATGAGAGGTTATTAACTGGTTATGTTTAATGTATCAGCATCCATAGACAAGCACTCTCAATTGAGAATTTCCGAGTGAACATTGAAGAAGTAAAAAGTAATGTGGGACCCATGTAGGCATGTAGGCAATATAACTTAATTGTTTTTTTATATGGTAATATCTTTAATTCACACGTAGAAACGAATTAGAAACAATAATGACGTGGCATTATGAAGCAATTAATGATGTGGCATGAGAGGGAGCTGGCATCCAGAATGATACAGCAAAGCAAGCTCCAAAAATCCGGTCTGTACTGGACATGGCGGTAGTATACGTTCCAATAGCCACGTGGCAACAGTGAGGCAAGTTGGTTACGTGGTATGAGGTAGTGCCAGCTGGCCACCCACACACGAGATTGTTGGAGCTGCAGCTTTTGAAAGCCTTCGGATCTGGGAAGTTAAGGGAGCCTTTAAGGCAGCCCCATCTATTTGCATGTGCCCTAATTAATAAAATACTTTTTTTTTTTTTTCTTTTAAAAGAAAGGGTGCTGGGATGATTGGGTGAAGGTGAAGCAGGTTAAAAGAGAAGTAAATAAAAGCTTGATTCTTGTGACTTAAAAGAGACGTTACTTTCCCGGCTTTTTTATCCTTTTTTTTTTATATTGAAATTTCATACTTGTCCTCTCCCTTTCCATCAAATGGCCAATGCATCATTTTCTTTCTTTGTCATCTACATCTCGGGTTTTCTAACGCTAACTAGCATTGCTATAAGACTTTAAATTGATAAGAATCGATTAAACCTGACCTAAACAAAAGGTAACCTTTATCAGTAATATCATTCAAATAGTACTTCTTTAGTGGGTGTTGGGTATAGAGATGTTAAATAGAGACAAACATTTCTATTTAAGTCTATTATAAATATAAGAATGCAGAAACTAAGGCATCGTTTGATAACGTTTTTTCAGTTTCTATGTCTAAAAACAACAGAAATAGATTTTCACGTTTTTAAAAATAAAAACAAATTTTTTGGTATTTGATAAAGTTGTATCTCAAAACATTTTTTACAGACATGACAATAAAAAATTCAATAGTGTCATCGGATGCCCAAAAGGGAGAGAGGGTTGGGTTGTGTCTTTTTAGGTTTAAATAGTTGAAAGATTTATCGAACATAATAGCCTCTTTTTTTTTTTTTATCAAATTCGTTTTTAGAGATAAACAAACAAGTCATACTTGTTTCGTAAAAATCGTTTCTAGAATTGTAAATAGAAATAAATTTTGATTTATGTTTCTAACAACGGGTGAAACAGAACAACTTTATCAAAAGTTTTTTAAGCTGTTTCTCCATTTTTAGGAACATAAAAATCCAGAAACAATAGAAATAATACGTTATCAAATGATGCCTATGAAAAATAACTTTAGATATTAATCCTTGAAAAATGCAATGAAGGTACAAGGACAAAACGGTAAATAAACTTTGCTAAAGTCTTACTCTTCTTAACTTCTATCATTTTTATTTATTTATTTTCCCCTCTTCCTAAATGAATTCTTACAGCGGTTGTTGAACCCGGGAGCCCGTGATGGGTCACTGGCTATAGGCAGTGGAACCTAAGCTTTTACCGGTTGGAGGCAGTGAATGGTGTAGCGTGTAAGGTCTTCGTTTCCCCTTCTTTTAATTGGAGGGTTGGGTCGTAGAGTAGTGACAAGTGAGTGGAGAGAGAGAGAGAGGGGGCCAAGGCGGCATCTTTATCTCATCATCTGTGTTGCCAGCGAAGAAGTGGTAGGATCAAAGCTTCCTCTTCTACCCAAAAAAAAAAAAAAGCTTCCTCCAAAGCTGGCATTTCTTCTTTGGGTTTTTTTCTGCCGCACCTCCGTATTTACCTTGAAATTTTGGGCTTAAATCCATTGCTTCCCTCCGCATCCTCTCCACATCTCCCTCGCTCTCTTAGGGTGTGTAGGGGTTTGACAATTTCATTTTCCTATTCTTCATCCTGTAAGGAGAACAAAATGTGGAGGATTTGAGAGATGTTTGAAGGTTTTGGAACTATTGCAACCATGTCGACTTCTCCATCTTTGGCTGGTGGGGAGAAGAGGCATTGGTGGCTTAGCAACAGAAAGGTGGGTTTCTTATTTCACTCTAGAGTCGCTTTCTTTTTTAGTGATGTGATGTGGTTTAGAATCTGTTTGGTTTTCATCTTCGTTTATCAAATGTTCTAAAACTAGTATACAGAACAGTTGCAATAATGGGTTTTTGTTTGGAAGCTCTAATTGAAATGGGTTTCTCTCGTGCTTGATCTTCTTGTTCTAAGATGGTTGCTTTCCTTTTTGTTCCCTTCTAATTTTCTGGGATCTTTTTCTCTTCCCTTTTTAAGGAATTTTTTTTGAGTCTGATGTTCTCTGCAGCCCCAGTGGTGGTGTTTTGGTAGTTTTAATGGCCGCACTACACGTTGTGGTGTTCCAAGAGGTACAAAACGGGTTTTTGTCTCATGCTTCAGTGATCTAAGGAGCGATGAGTTTCCTAGTTCATATGACTAAAATTTTTAACTTTCAGTCTTCAATGCTGCTTAAGATTAGTGATTCTAATTGTTCAGGAATGGGTCTAATGTCTTCTCCTTCAATCTATCCGTACTGACCTGCAATCTTGTGTTACTCCTTATAGGTTGTCGACAAGTATGTAAAAGAAGCTCGAGCGCTAATCGCCACCCAGGAGCAGTCGGAGATCGCTTCGGCCCTGAATCTCCTCGATGCTGCCCTTGCGCTCTCTCCGCGGTTCGAGTCGGCTCTTGAGCTTAAAGCTCGATCCCTTCTCTACCTCCGACGATACAAGGAGGTTGCTGACATGCTTCAAGAATACATACCCAGCGTCAAGATGGTATCCGAAGAATCATGCCTCTCTTCCGACAACTCGTCCCAGCAGCTGTCTAGGGAACAAGTTAAGCTCCTCCCCTCTGACTCGATAGATAAAGACCCCACTTTTAAATGCTTCTCTGTTTCGGACCTAAAGAAGAAGGTCATGGCTGGTATCTGTAAGAGCTACGAGACGGAAGGGCAATGGAGGTACTTCCCTGTTCCTCACGCATTTTGCTGTTTCTGTAAGATAAAATTTCCTGTTTTGTGTTCCTTTTTGCAGAATAACAGTGTTATTCGAATGAAACCTCATTATGTCAAAATCACGACCATGAGATGGGAGTTGAGCTGGAATCATTGGAATGGTGTCGTTATTTAGAAGAAGATAGTTTAATCTCTATTAATCTTGTTGGGTTGCTCATCATCTCTGTTTTTTTCTTTTTACAATGCAGGTACTTGGTTGTGGGTCAAGCTTGTTGCCATCTTGGGTTGATTGAAGACGCAATGGTGCTCCTTCAAACAGGAAAACGTCTAGCTTCAGCAGCGTTCAGGAAGGAAAGCGTGTGCTGGTCTGACGACAGCTTCTCGTTCGCCAACGTTACTGGCAGCAGCGATTTCAGCTACGGCAATACTCCGATAACGCCACCACCGCCGGAGTCCGAGTGTGTCGCACAACTCCTCAGTCACATCAAGCTGCTCCTTCGCCGCCGCACTGCGGCCGTTGCAGCCTTAGACGCAGGTCTCAACTCGGAAGCCGTCAGGCACTTCTCCAAGATAGTTGATAATCGCCGAGGAACCCCACAGGGCTTCCTTGCGGAATGCTACATGCACAGAGCTTCTGCATACAGGGCTGCTGGCCGAATTGCAGAGGCCATTGCTGATTGCAATAGGACCCTTGCACTTGACCCAACCTGTATCCCGGCTCTGACCACACGGGCCAGCCTCCTGGAGACCATTAGATGCTTTTCCGATAGCCTGCGTGATCTCGAACACTTGAAGCTCCTCTATGATTCCATCTTACGGGACAGGAAGCTCCCTGGCCCTGTTTGGAAGAGGCACAATGTCCGGTACCGTGACGTCCCAGGCAATCTGAAGGCCTTGACATCGAAGATGCAGGAATTGAGGCAGAGACTGGCTTCTGGGGAGACGGGCAATGTGGATTATTATGCACTGATCGGATTGAGGAGGGGCTGCTCGCGATCGGAGTTGGAGAGGGCCCATTTGTTGCTGAGCTTGCGGCACAGACCTGATAGGGCCATCAGTTTTATCGATCGATGCGAGTTTGTGGATGATCGTGACATTGATTCGGTGAAAGACCAAGCAAGGATGTCGGCATTGGTGTTATATCGGCTTCTACAAAAGGGGTATTCGACCGTCATGTCCACTATCATGGACGAGGAGGCAGCTGAGAAGCGGAGGAAGAAGGCCGCAGCTGCTCTACAGGGAGCGGCGGTGGCGGCTTCACCCCAAAACCAAGTTATCGTCCCAGAGCCAAAGTTGGAATGCGAGAAGAGTAGTGGTAAACCTTTACCAGCAGCAATGGAGATTCAAGGGAGGAACCGGAGTTCATCAGATTACAGTGCAGTGGATGAGGTCAAGGAGAGGAAGAACGTGAATGCGAATGCGGCGGCCACAGCAACAGCAGCAGTATTCCAAGGGGTTTTTTGTCGAGATCTTGCCGTCGTTGGGAATTTGCTGTCGCAGGTTGGGTTTGACATTCCGATTCCGGTCAAATATGAAGCTTTGAGCTGCTAATGTAACCAGGACGACGAAGAAGCTTAGTAATATGGGAATAGAGAGGCAATTGTCATATGCTTAATCCTTGTACCCACACTCTCCCCTCCCCTCCGCTCCTCTTTACAAGTCTCTCTGTACAGAACAAATCGAGAGAAGAAAAGAGATGGTACCACCATACCCAACGGGAAAATTTTGTCACCTTCGCTCCCATGTGTAGTTGTAGTTTCAGTACTTTAGGTTTCAGTATCAGTTCTATCTTCCCTTTTTTCGAATCCGTTAATGGTGGTTGTTTCGTTAAGATATGTACAGTACTATATCCCAATTTCATCTTTTTGTAGTCTCAGTCTTTAATTACATTGAATTGAAGCTGTAGCCTTCTAGCTTATTAGAAAGATATTTTCCCCTGTTCTTCTTCATCCTCGTCTCTGTTATTTATTTGTCATCAATTGCTTACCAACTAGCAAAAAGAGTTGCAGAGAGGGTGGGTGCGTGGTTGGGGAAGGGGGGGGGGGGTTGATATCGATTTGCAGTAAGTGGGTAGATGTTCTCTTCTTATCCTAATTTGATATCTTCTACCTTCAAGGTTATCTGCAACTCTGCAATTCTAAATGCTGAAGCTAGCTAATTTGTCTCATGTTCATTATTCAATTTATTTCTCTGTCATCTCTGTTTGATTTGATGCATATCTACTACCTCACAATCTTAAAATTACAAATTATATACATGTTAGGAAGAAAAAAAGGTTTGTGAAATCAAAAAGACCTTGAATTATTGGAATCTAATCTAAAGTAGAGTACAAAGGAGAGAAGCACAGGGAGGAGAAGGGAGGTAAGAGGTAAAAACTTGAAATGCTAATAATGAGGGATGACCATCGGCATCAAATTGATATCGATTTGCAGTAAGTGGGTAGATGTTCTCTTCTTATCCTAATTAGATATCTTTTACCTTCAAGGTTATCTGCAACTCTGCAATTCTAAATGCTGAAGCTAGCTAATCCTTCATCCTTGTCTCATGTTCATTATTCAATTTATTTCTCTGTCATCTCTGTTTGATTTGATGCCTATCTACCTTACGATCTCAAAATTACAAATTATATACATCTTAGGAAGAAAAAAAGGTTTGTGAAATCAAAAAGAGCTTGAATTATTGGAATCTAATCTAAAGAAGAGTACAAAGGAGAGAAGCAGAGGGAGGAGAAGGGAGGTAGAGGTAAAAACTTAAAATGCTAATAATGAGGATGACCATCGGCATCAAATTGGCTGGCCACGTTGTAGAGCAGGAATAAGGCAGAACCAGAGGAGGGTGGTTCTTTACTTCTTAGGAGAGCAAAAGAAATTAAAAAGATCAAAAGAGAGATCAGTCACCACTCCACCATACAACAAGAGAGGAAGAGAATAGTTGGTACAGATACCAAAAAGATAAATTGAAAAGGGCAATTGAGAGGATCTGATTCCCTCTTCTCATTTGCCCACATGCCATTTTAATACACCCCTGATGCCATTGTTGCCAGGTGTGAAGATAGAGAGATAGAGAGAGAAAGAGAGAAAATTTTGGCTTAAATCTTGCCAACATGACAAGACAATGACATGACAACGACATGACCAGAAGAAAGAAGCTCCAATGATGATGGTTCATCATATGCAGTTTCTATCCAGATACCTTGGGTCTGTGTTAGAGAAGAAGTTGAAATGGTGACGAAACCTTGACTCGAGTCTAGAGTTCTGGACACTGATTCGTATCAAGTTTGTTTGAACCATGGTTTTAGTGCAAGGTATCGGAACCGGTATCAGCAATCTCAAAAGGTCGACATAGTATTAAAATGGATTGATATCGGATCACCTGATCTGTATCGTTTAATTGATATGGTATCAGCCGAATATATATATACACAAAGCAATTCAAATTGGCTCCCATGTGTAGGTATCGGCATGGTTGGAGATTGGGGACCGGCAAGACCGGTTTATTTAAAAACCAGAGTAGGCCTGCCCGGGTCGTAGCAGTAAATGGTAGAGACATACAAACTTCGGAATTGCGTTAAAAGTGGGGGAGTTTGAGTGGAAGTTGCAGAAAGCTTAAACTTGAAAGGACGACAAAATCGAGAATTTCGAGATTCTTAAAAGAAAACTTGTTGAAAGGGTTTCTAATTGCTACTACGTTCATAGTACGGTTCTAACCCTTTAAGCCTATAGGCTATAAGAGAGAAAGAGGTGTGGGAGTAGGCCTGAGTGTGATGCCCATATGTCTTATCAGATGCATAAAAATAGTAGCTGACTGATTTGGTTAATACATTCATCTTTCATTATTTATTTATTTTTTTGCCAAACTATTCATCTTTCATTCATTCATATTTTTTGAAACTAACCCCAACACACCCCTTCAAGTCTTTAAACTTCACCAACCAGGTTGTTAGCCTAGTAAAAATATTCACAATTCATTATTGTTCGAATTGACTGATTGTGGATTTGAGTATTGATATGTTCATAATTACTCATTAATCTAACTAAAATGTTACTTGTTTACAGGGCTTATCCTGGGTTATGATCATTACCATGGAATATTTTTTTTTATTAAAAGAAAATGTTTAATTTAA
>NC_056566.1:22402391-22404516 GCF_013358625.1 Macadamia integrifolia
TCTCTCTCTTTCTCTCTCTCTCTTTCTCTCTCTCTCATGGATTATGATAATATTATCCGATTTTCCATCAAATTATCAAGTAAAAAATTCATTGTTTTATAAAAAATTTATACTTCTAAATAGTAACAAAATATGTTCACCAAGGAATATTTTGTGATTTTCGATTTTTCTCCAACGACTTGGATGTTCATCTCCCCTTCAACAATCATTCAAACGTGTAAGAGGGTTTGGCCACGCATCCCAACACCTAGGGTTCGTGTCCAACTCCTCCCAGCCCTCGAATGAGTTGTTGAAAGGTCATTGACAAGGATTTAGTTATCCTTGTCTCGATTGATACCAATACGATATGATTCCAAGATCGATTGTATCAGTCCAGATCCATCAATATTACCACTATTTTTTTACCCCTTATATCGTAACAATACCTGATCTTGGATCGACCAAGTATCAAGATCGATCTCAACTAACATCAATACAATATAATCGATCTGATATCAATATCTAAAATCATGGTCATTAGTGCTGGAGAAAATATTTTTCTATATTTTGCTTTCATTGAAGTTCTAGTTGTTTTAAAAAATTAGGAAGATTTACTTTCCAAATCAAACATCATTTTGTCATATTTGTTGGCATTTGTGAAATTTTCGACGAATGATCCTAATGCCTAATAGAGAAACATTTGACATGTTCAGTGTTAATTTAGTAATGTGTTGAAACCAGTACTTATCCCTCTTGATGTATTTTAGTGCTTTTTTACCTCAAGAATTCAATATAATATAATAGCCCCCTAAAGGAACTAATAGTATTATATGGGATAATAGAGATAATAGGGACTAATAAACAAGTGTCTAGTCACCTAGGCTTTTGTTTTGGTTAATTATGGATTGTGATTATTATCTTATGGCGAAAGCAAAGGGTGGGGAGTTGAGTTACACATCTCCCCATACTTAACTCCTCCCAAAGGAGTAACTCAACTCTCAAGCAATTATGCTCTAGGGTAAAGAGAGAATCTTTTCATCTATGACTATTTGAGGTTATGATTAGTTTCATGAAACCTTGAGTAAGGTTATTAAAAATCCGAAATAGGGTCAAATCCGCCTTAATCGAGTTAATCTAGATTGGTCCCATAAACTCTAGAATCAGCCCTTAGATATGAAAACTCAACACTCTAACGATCAAAACCCTAGGTTGATCCCTAGAATCGATTGTGTTAAATTAGTTAGAATTGAAATCAATCAAGGAATATTCGATCCAAAGTTGATTTCAGTTCTTGAAGCCTTTTCCTCAGTAGAATCAAGAGGTTATATCCTATTGTTGAAGAGCTCACCATGGGAGAAGGAAAACTAAGTCATTAAGATTGCTTGATCTAGGTTATATCCTTTGCATGTGAATCTACTATAAATTCGATTTTTTGTGGTGATAATTCTTTTTCATCTAATATTAATTACATTAATTGGGAGGAAAAATGGGATTACCAATCTTTAATATGTAATCTTTCCTCTTTTGGAGGTTTTCTATTAGGTTCTGTGAGTGTCAAAGTGACTTATATTTCATTGGTTGGATCACTCTTTTGGAGGTTTACTATTGGGTTACAAGAATGTCAAAGTGACTTGTATGTCATTGATTGGGTAAGGCGGGTCATGTCGCCTTTGTTTTTTTATTGTTTTGTTTCACTTATTTAATAAAATTCTAGGGCTTTCACAAAGTCCTAGATAACATTCGGGTTTAAAAAAAAAAATTATTAGGATCGCTTAATCAATGGCTAGCCCGATCCTTGTATAGCTTTTAGGGTTAATGCATGTGACCAATTTTGACCGGAACTGATCCGGTCCTGATTTCAAGTTTTCAAACCCTAATCCTTATGTTCAATCCATAATTTCAAGTTTTGACTTGTAAAATAACTATTTTAACTCTAGTTATTTGTTTACTGAAAAAAAAAAAACCTTCTCCACTTGCAGGATACATTTAAACATAGACGATATGTAAAGATCGCACTACACCTCACTTAAATATCTGTCTATGATTTTCCATTGATTTACTCGCCGATGCAATAACCATACAAACGGACAGATTTCTCTTACTCTTATTTATTTCTAATCCCGGTTGTTCTTTTTCTTTTTGAAAA
>NC_056566.1:22404536-22411536 GCF_013358625.1 Macadamia integrifolia
AAAAAAAAAAAAAAAAAAAAAAAACTAGATTTCATGCAATGGTTGATAATTTTCTTTTTTCATTTTGGGAATGGTTGATAATTTTTTTTCATTTTGGGCATCAATTCGATCAAGTTGGTTAATGGCAAGTGAGAATGGAAAGTGATACAAGTGGTAGTTGTCCCCATAATTGAGGGCTTATGAGGGAGTTCATGTGTGCATGAAGCATGAAAACATCAGACAAGCAGAGATGAGAAAAGAGAAGAAGCCGCATCAACTCTATTCTGCTTCAAAATGGGTGTATAACAAGGGTTCTTCACCCATCAATTAATTTAAGACACCTACTGCAATATCTTCTGGTCCAGATGCTAAAACTAAAGTAGATAGATATACAATTACAGAGGTCAAACAAACTAGAATAGAATCCCATTGTCTTATTATTATCACAACCTGACGGGCAAGACTAAAATGGGAACAAAGACATTTCTACAGTTAGCTCATCAGAAAATGTTCAAAATCAGTAATTACCTCGATTTAGAGGGTCTTTTTCTCTTTGTACTCTTTGCTCTCTTTGGAATTCTGGTGCTGTCCTTCTCACCACACTTTGAACAAAACCAGTCTTCCTCTGGAACATCTTCAAGTGGGGGATCACAGCAATCAATATGCATACCAATCCCACACCCCTTGGAACCACCCTCATCACCACAAATCATCATCACCTCCCCTCTGTCACGAGACCCACATACTTGACAAGTGAGATCTTCAGGGCTATCTGATGGTGTGGAGACCTCGATAATTTCCTCTGACCGGCTTTGTAGGTTGGCAAACGACTTCTCTGCCCAAGCATGAGTGTTGTAAAGCACGTGCCTCTCCAGGGAATATCCTGGTCTGCATACATACTCCACCAAGTAGTCAGCCAAAACACAAGGGATTTCATGTCTCAAGAACTCTTGGACCCATGAATCAACGCGTGGCATGCCAGGGCTAACAATGGCAAAATCAACTCCAGAATTGAGGAAACGGGTGTATGGTGGGGATGTTGCTAGAATGGTGCCATCTCCAGCCTTCAAGACACGTTTCAGAGTATCCTGGTTTATGATGCAAGAATTATCAATAACAGATTAGAATTATCAGAATAACAGGGAAAAGAATAAATGTAAAACGTATTAGGATTTATTTGTACAGAGAAATGTATGAGAAGCAGCAGCTGAATGCTGTCAAACATAAACAAGATTTCACAGAAAAATACCAGAGGAGGTGCAATGCATTCTCCATATATGATAACACGCATTCCATAAAAAGCTCCATGGCCAGTCTTTTCCCTTATGCGGCGCCACTTCCTTGGAGCCTCTAAATTGATTGCACCATCTTCACTAAGGCCACTCCAGTACCATTCATAAGGTTCTTCCGGCAAGAACTTCCCTTCCTGATTACTAGCAGTTAAGTAATCAGTCTTAAGAATCCATCTGCATTGCCAGAGGAACCATATCACGTGTCAGGTATTACAGAAATTATTTAGGTTCATGGAAAACATAACATGAAGAAAAATCTCCGCCAACTGTTTAAAAATACTGCATACATTTTATGTTGCAATTGAAGCTGCATCAAATGGAGTTATTGTTCATGCCTAGAGTTAAAAGGAAACTACAAATAGCGTCCAGCAGAAGAGTACTAGTAACAATGACTGTAAAATACCTCCCAGATGCAGCAGCAGCAAAGAACTTTTCTGTTCGGCGAACTGGATCTGGAACAATGAAATGCGTAGCTTGGTATGACCAGTGGTGAGAATCCCTGCAAACTCTACCCTTCAAATGTCTTATAACCTGCTTGAACTCTTTCCTCTGCAGATTATGTCCACTCAGAATAAACCACACAGGTTCAGTCCTTACAATTTTACAACTTCCACCAGCTTGCAATTTGTTTAGATCATTTTTACCAAACATATGGTCACTTGTAATCGAAGCTCCACTAGCCCTCCCATATTTTGACAAATTCCCACTTGGAATTCCATTTCTTATTGGTGTGTTCTCCTTTTCGGCATCCAAGGACTTCTTCCTCTTACTTGCAAGAGTCTTTGTTTTACCTGTGGGACATGCTCTGCTTCTATCCTTTGGCACCTCTGTTTTCGGTACATCAATGCAGTTTTTGGCCTCTTCTCTGCTTTTTCCTGCATCAGATGTCTCAATCATATTTGCATTAGAGACAGCCTCTCTGTTGCTTTTACTTGAAGGATGTTTTTCCCCCTTGGCCACATCTTTCTTTACCTCATCTGCTTGAAAGATTGAGTTTCCCCTTTCAGTCATCTCCTCACTAAACGACTTCATGAGCTTAGATCCCTCTTGTACTTCCCCTAGCTCTCTCCTGCCTTTGCCTTTGCCAGATGCCTCTATCTCATTCAAAGAGGATAGTGCCTTTCCCTTGGTTTTTTTCCGTGAATGATTTCCCTCTTTAGCCATCTCATCTGTCAATGCGTCTGCTTTAGAAGTTGATCCACCCTTCCCAATTTTCTTGTCATCAATTGCCTTATCAAGCTCAACTCCAGCTTTGCCTTCCCTTGGCTCATTCCCCCTTTTTCCTTTCTCAGGTGTGATGACATGAGTCACAGTAGATACTGCTTTCTTGGTTTTCCTAGGAGGATGTTTCCCAACATTAGCTGTGATTTCTCCCCCTGCATCAGCTATAAAAGTTGATTCACCCATGCCAGTCTTCTTTGCACTAAAAGCACTGTCATGCTCAGCTCCACTCTTACTCTTTTGTGCAACCACTGCATCAGCATCTGTGGTTGATATATCAGTCTTTCTTCTATTTTTTGATAGCTGTACCCGTTTTGGCTGCTTGTGGATGAATTTTTCTGCATTAGAAGTTGGCTTGACCATCTCAGATTTCTTAGTGACTGGCTTCTCAAGCTCATCTCCATCTATGTCCTCTGGCATCTCAGTCTCATCATCGAGACTTAAAGTCTTCTCCCCCTTTGTCTCTTTCCCCATTATTACATCTGCAGCTGAAGTTGGCCAACAAATCTCATGTTTCTCAGAAATCATTTTATCATTTTCTGCTTCCTCTCTGCCCATCATTGGACAGACAGCATCAGTTGGGGTTACAGTTTTGTCAAAGCTAAATAAACCCTTCAGTGTATTACTTTCGGTACTTAGCCTAGGCCTAGAGCCCAAACTTTTCTTGCCAACCATCTTCTTGGTAAGTGATCTTGAAGATCCTTCATCATTTGCTCCCTTATGTATGCCAAAACTGATTGGACTTTTGGACTTCTCACTCACTGAGGTTTTGACATTGGGAGATGAAACCTTGGCATCTTGGTGCTGCTTCTGGGGCTCTGTTGTTTTATCAGCACAAAGGTCAGCTATTCTGCTGATTTCAACATTCCCTATATCAGGCTCACTAGCTAAGTTTGAACTTTTTAAAGGCCCCATAGATGTTTCAGGTGTCTTTTCCAGAGGAAGGCCAGCCACCTTCACATTAGGAGATTCAGTCCTATCGGAAGTCATTGTTTCCAAAAGAGGCAGTCCATATATTAATGATTTCTGCTTGGAACCTGAGAAATTAGTCATCGATGGGCCATTTTGCTGATTCTCAACAGAGTCCACACCAGTAATTCCATCCAAATGATGTCGAGTATGACTAGGTGAGGGACCAGTTTTCATTAATGATGCACCTATCATCATCGATGCAAACTCTAAACCTTCAAGATTACCTCCTGATGGACTTATAGAAGCACAGGTTTTTGGATCATGACTTCTGTTATGTGGTGAATCTGGTGACCTTATGCCATAACTAGAAACAGCCAGCTTTCTCTTCTGAGGTAATGTTCCAGTTTGCTTTCCCTGACGATTTAAATCTTTGCAATCTGAATCAAGGTCGAGCCCAATGTTGAATTTCTTTCCATCTAAACCTCCTTGTGGAGAGCCATGTGTATTAACTGCAGGTTCTGCAGAAGTAGAAAATGGAGACCTACTCGGGGTTTTCCTGGAGTAACTAATTGCATTTAACTTTTCTGCATCAGAGTAAGGAGATCGTGTTGCAGTTCTTGAGTTAAATGGTGATCCACTACATTCTTTGTTGAGGTTGGATATAGTGTCAAATGGAACAGATGTCCCACCACTAACAGCATCCTCATAAGAAGCTCTATTACCCCGACAGCCAAAGTCCTCAAGGCCCTTATTCTTTACATCATGGAAGTATAAGGCTTTATCAGATCTTGTATCTTTTACAGGAGTCAGTAGCCTATTGTTAGCAATAATATCTTTGGTACCATTTGATAAATCTTTGGGCGAGACATTTTTATGGTGGATCCCTAACACTTTCCCCCTAGGCATGGGTGATTTGGAGGCCCTCGGAGTTCCACCTAGGAAGCCAAAAGGACCCCCTGTAGCATCTCTCCCTTCAAACTGCTTCCTGTCACAATCCTCCCCAGTTTCTTCTTCAGAGTCCTTAGCTTCTGCTTCCATCATCTCTAACTCGTAAGTACTGTTTTTGTCAGGGAAAGAGGAAAAAAAAATAAGACAAATAGATCGACGGAAACAAATTAGGAGCATAGGAAGGTAAGAAAATAGTCAGTGTTTATTCTCTCTAATAGACTCAATCCAAACATAAGAACATGGCTTATTGTATTGTAAATTTAATTAGTGGATCACTCAGAATTCCACTGACAATGCACATGAAGGGATCCATTACCACTGTAGACATGGGTTAAGCAATGCTCGATGTTAGGACATGAAAGCAAACAGTTTTATATGTGGAATTGTCAAAATGCTTAAAAGTATGCATGCTTCATAAATTATGTGAACACATAATAGCATAGATATGTATGACGTCACATTTTCTAAAAACTAAAAGTGTAGTAAATATTCAGCCGCTTAAAAGTACCTTTTTCTAGGATAATCAAATTTTGTTTAATTCCAATACCATATTACCATATATTTGATCCATATGATCAGCAGTGTAGTTAAAGTCGCTGGATAGAATCTATTAGTGTAAACAATACTTATATTTGGATACTGACACATGAAAAAATAAAAATAAAACAATAACTAATCATTCAAAAATTTGTAGCAATTCCCTTGACATTCTCTTTTATAAAACCACATGCATGATGATATTTGCTCACAAATAAAGTTGAAACAAAGGAAAACACATGTACAGGTAATAAGTACAGACATGCACCCCAATAAGTAAGGAAGACAACCCAGTGATTATCTAATGCTAAGAATGGTAAATATATAAAATTAAAAAAAGAACATCACACCTCTTGTCATAATTATCTTCTGGGAGGATCTGCCATGCTCTTAGACTGCAAGAGAGAATTTGTTTAATGAAGAAAATCCTCAATCAGAAAACAAAGGAACAAACTGGAGCATGTGGGTAGCCTAATAATGAAAATGCCTTTGAAAGTAGACTTTATTGCAGATAAAGGATAAAGAAGTAAATAAAATAGTACCAGTCTTCCAACCACCGATGATTGACAAGTTTTATCTTCTTCATTTTCTTCGCAAGCTCATACTTCTCTCCTAGAACCAAATGACCAAACCACCATTCAAATTGGAATTGTACAAGTTGTAGGAAACAAAACACTTGATAGTGAATATACACACACACACACACACACAAACACTAACGGAATTTGGCAACGTAAGGCATTGTTTCATGCTACTTATTCAGACAAATTCTAATTATTATGAAACAGCTCTAGTTAATAATTTATTTTCCATAAAATATCTGTAATTGTCAGAAGTATCCGTTCATCTAAGTGCAGTCCTCTTAGGTGCACCCATGAGTATAAAATTATTAACATAATGGTGAAACCCACCAATATCTGTGGATGCATTACAATTGCATAAGTTTAGGTTAAGCCGAATGGAACAATCAGAGCTGTTACGGTACTTCACCCATCAATGTAGACAATAAATTGAAAACTGACAATGAGCCCTTCATACTCCAATGTGATGTCCAATTGAAGCCATAGATGGTAGGGTTCCAATAAGGGTGGATGGTTCTTGAATACAACCATTAAACTTCATAGTAGCACAGCAATGTCCACCTCAAGAATTGAAAGTTAATATATGAAAAGCTATATGGATTGACAGATTACACAAGTATAACAAAAAGATGAGAAATGAAAGCAGAGCCCATTGACTAACTATCTTCCTTAAACAATTTTAAAATGTGACATGCTCATAGGAGTAAGGAAATCGCACCCTCAAATTTGTAACATATAAGATGGGTAACTTTATTCGCAATTAGCGGCTTGGAGAACTGTGCGCCCATCATCCCTACCATTTTCTGAGAACCAAAGAAAAAGAAAAAATAATAATATCATTTACTCCTGTCACAGTTAAATCACCAACTTTATTTTCTTTGCTGACCTCTTTCTATAGCTTCTAAAAATTAATGAAGAGATGACAGATTCATAAATTAATAAGGACGAGAAATTGTTAAGCATAAAGGGGAAAATCGAATACCATAATATCTTCTCGATCTTGCCTTTGATATCCTGTCAGGCACACAAACAGAGATTTGGCATCCGGTATTCCATTCAAGTCTTTTACAGGTCTGTACAAAATCTATGAGGATATAAAATTAAAAATTTAGTAAAAAGAAAAAACATAAGGACTCAAAGTAAACTGAGAAAAATAAACAGAGAAATAGGAAGAAGCAATCACTGAAGAGAAACAACTTGGAGGAAGGCATATGTGATGACATGTCCATAGCAAGTAGACCTCAAATGGAATAAGAGGCATCATTTGTGAAATGCTTTAGCTATGAACTAAGAACTGCTTCAAATTTATTCGAATACGTAAAATCATGATAACATATCTGAAAGTAATTCCATCCAAAAATTAAATATAAGTAAAATGCAAGGTTCAATGAGCTCTAAATTGTAACATATGTATATTCAATATTCATAGGAAAGGAGATCTAAGCCTGAAATAAGTACTTTATCACCTTTCAAACAATATCAAATTTCATTTAATGAGATAGAGTATGCATGAAGAACGAATTCAACCCC
>NC_056566.1:22411562-22456418 GCF_013358625.1 Macadamia integrifolia
AAAAAAAAAAAAAAACATGAGGAATGAATGAGCAAGAGAGTAGATACAAACCAAACTTGCATCCACAGCCATCCCAATATCAAAACTATGCTCAACCCATAAGCCTGTAACAAGTGTTTTGCCATCATTGCGAGCAGCGACACAGACAGAATCATCCTGCATATGAGAGAGGAAAATGCAATGGGATCAAATTTCTTCTTTTTTTCTTTGTATCAAATAACACATAATAACAGAGTAATTTAGTATTATTAAAAATTAGAAAAACAAACTAGTTAAACTGTTAAAGAAATTCTGAAATTAATGGTACGAATGTGTGATAGACGACATGTAGCACTGATTTGTAGAATGTACAAAGATAAAGGCACAGAACACAGACTTACATAAACAATCTTGTCCACAATAACGTGGGTGCAACTCGGACCATACTTCCCGACATCAAAGCCACCGCCATTAATAAGCTTATAATGAATCTGTAAAAAGCAAAGTTGCAATTAGTCAGAAAATCACTCAAATCCAAGCATGCAACTTAAAAAAAAACAAGAAAACAAACGAAGTCCCACCTCCGACTGGAAAACGGGATCAAATCCGATAAGGACGAAACGGACGCCGAGAAACATCTGCACCATGTTGTCATAAGCTGAATCTCCACCGTTTGTTGTCATCTAAGCATCCAACCGAATCGACCAGCACAGTTTCTTTTGGGGAAGACGATTTTGGGGACGGACCGGACAAGAGAGAGATGAGAAATGGACTATATGTAAAAGAAGTTTTCGCTTGTTCTCTGGTTATCAGTTGCAGAAGCAAAGCTTCTCGAGCAAGTTTGAAGGTAAAGCGGGAACTGTAGAGTGAGAATTTGCCTCAAATGTGAACAGAGTGAAATGCGAATTGACTGACAGAAGAGAACAAAAGGAGAGGTTTTTTCTCTAATTTTTGTGGAAACCAAACTCGCCTTTTTTTTTTTTTTTTTTTTTTTTGGGCGGAAGAAATTCGTGTAGATTTGATTTTTAGTCATTGGCGGGAGACGAAAAATGGTTACACGTTTCCTCCACGTGTCATGTTTTTAAGGTTTAGAGGCAAATTTCGGAAGCCCTAATTGATGACATCTCAAGTTCCCTACCGTTGGATGGAGATGACTGGAATACTAGCATTCGCTCCTTTGGCTTTGTTTGTACACGTGTCTTTGTCCCGTACAAATCGTAAAACGCGGGACCAACAAGGGTAGGATAGTCTTTCTCCAACAGTTCAACCCCCTGTATGACCGTAGGGTGGCGCGCCCAGGTAGGGATGAACCAAATGAAACTGAACCCTTTAATTTGAACCAAACCGATGAGACCCCGATACTACCCTAATGCGGATCCGGCTCGTCTACGGCCAGCGGGCTGTGCAGCGTACATCGGACGGCCTTAGAGCACTCAGGAACGGACCTCAAGGTTCTCTCGACCGTCGATGTGCACGCGTGCCGAGCGACAGAGGAGCTCCACGCCCTTAATGCCTGAAACGAGAATCCATCCAGTGGTGGTATAGAAAAGAGAAACACTTCTCACGATTCGATTTCTTATCGAGCTATTTTGGGGGATATGAGAGGGTTTTCGTCTGTTGCTTCCCGAGCATCTATAGTGAGCAGAGATTTAAGCGAAGGAATCTGCAAATCGAGCTCCAACGGCGACAGACAGGTTTATGGAAGAACAGTAGTGGCCCCCGTTCAAAAACAACCCAGTTCAGAAACTTCACTTAGAGGCAAGTCTTCTTCATTCAATCCTTCCCAAATACCTGACTCTCAATTCTCAGTGATTTCAACTGGAAGAAGCATTTCTGGTGATAGGCGCGAGATATCAACTATAACGGTCGATCATCAGTACTTCTGTAAAATACTTGATAGAAAGGATTGGTTTATCTTGCTAAATCACGAGTTCAAATACACGAAGACCAATCTCACTCCACAGTTTGTTGTGAGAATCTTGCAGCATCAGGAAAACCCATTACACTCACTCAAATTTTACATCTGGGTTTCAAATTTCAAGGAGACACTGGTGAATTATCAATTGGGTCGGAGAGTTTTGGCTTATGCTCTGTATCGTAAGGGTCCCGTAGTGTTGTCTGTTGATTTGCTTCGAGAGATTAAAAACTCTGGGTGTCGGGTTTCTGAGGACCTGCTTTGTGTTTTAATTGGTAGTTGGGGAAGGTTAGGGCTTGCCAAGTATTGTGCTGAAGTTTTTGGGCAGATTTCACTACTGGGTCTTACTCCAACTACTCGATTATACAATTCACTTATTGATGCATTAGTGAAATCCAATTCCCTTGATTTAGCTTATCTCAAATTCCAGCAGATGCCCCTTGATAACTGCATCCCTGACAGATTCACATATAACATTCTCATCCATGGGGTCTGCAGGATTGGAATTGTTGATGAAGCTCTTCGTCTCGTTAAGCAGATGGAGGGCTTGGGTTATTCCCCTAATGTGTTCACCTACACGATCCTCATTGATGGGTTCTGTACCGCAAAAAGGGTGGATGATGCCTTTCATGTTTTGGAGATGATGAGGCAGAGGAATGTGAGCCCTAGTGAAGCCACATTTAGGTCATTGGTTCATGGTGTCTTTCGATGTTCAGACGTGCATAAAGCATATGAGATGTTACTGAAATTTTTAGAAAGCAAGCCTATTTTGTGCAAGCAATCTTGTGATGCCGTACTGGATTGCCTTTCCAAGAATTCTATGCCAACAGAGTCCATGGAGTTCTTAAGAAAGATGGGACAAAAGGGTTATCTTCCAGACAGTTCAACATTTAACATTGTGATGTCTTGCTTGATGAAGGGTGTGGATCTGAACGAGGCTTGCAAGATACAGGATGGTTTTGTTGGGAGAGGTGGGAAGCCGTGTTTCAACACTTATCTCATGCTTATTGAAGTTTTGTACAAGGCAGGAAGAACTAATGAAGGGGACAGATTTTTAAATCAGATGGAGCGGGATGGACTAGTATCGACTGTATCTTCATATAACATGTTGATCGATTGCTTTGCCAAAGCCAAAATGATGGACAAAGCATCACAGAAATTTGGAGATATGATTCAAAGAGGTGTTGCTCCTAATCTTGTTACTTTTAATACCCTTATTGATGGTCATTGCAAAGTTAGGGAGGTAGGTAAGGCTAGAGAACTGTTGAAGATGCTATTAGACTGTGGTTTTAAACCTGATATCTTCACCTTTAGTTCAATAATTGATGGTCTTTGTCGGGTCCACCAGATGGAAGATGCTTTTGGTTGTTTTGATGAGATGGTTGAATGGGGTGTTTCTCCAAATGCTGTCACATATAACATCCTGATTCGGTCTCTCTGTTTTGTTGGGGATGTTGCTAAAGCGATGAAGTTATTGAGAAAGATGAAAGATGCTGGAATAAACCCAGATGTGTTTTCTTTCAATGCTCTCATTCTAAGCCTTTGTAGGATGAAGAAAATTGAAAATGCACAAAGGCTTTTTGTTTCCATGTTGAGAGTGGGCCTGACACCTGACAAACTTACGTATAATGCTTTTATTAAGGCATCATGTGAATCAGGAAGAGTCGATGAGGCTAGACAGATGCTTCTCACCATGGAATACAGTGGATGTTCTCCAGATTCTTATTTGTACACACCAATTATAGAATCTCTAACCCATTTGGGTCGCTTGGAGGAGGCCCATGATTTAATCAACAAAAATGGAAGAGAAACTCTTAACGAAATCCATTCCTGATTCATAGGATGAAGTTGATACAGTGCCTGTGTGTTTGACTTGTCCGTTCCTGCTATTTTCCTCCTACGAATACCATTCCTAATTCATAGAAGTTCATACAGTGCACGTGGTTGTCTCATCTGTTCCTGCTGTTTAGAGGATTTGGCACATGGAAAACCATTATCAGGCACCAGGTTTATGTCCTTTCCGCCACTTTTTTTGAAGCATGTGAGAAGGTATACATTGCAATGTGATTATCTTCTTCCTTTGCATTGTCATATCTCTGCACGAAGTTGGATGCTTGGAACCTAATTTAAACATGTCAACATGCATTTCTTAATGGGGTTGTACTATTGTTATTAATCTATATACTGTTTTTCTACATAAATTCCCATGTCTTACACCAACTGACCAATTTATTTAATGTTCAGCACAATATAATTTACGTCATCTAGTGTAGAGAGGCTTGCCTCTGCAGCTTACCTAGTTCTGCCTCATGGCAGGATGATTTGGCAATTCTGACCATTGGATAGAAAGGATGAGGTCTAAATTGTCCATATGTTGAAATTCAGAGTTCTGTTGACTAGAAAATCTTCTTCCTAGTGGAATTATATCATAAATGAAGAATAAAGGAAGGGGGCCAGAGGGAGTTATTGTCCATTGTCTCTTTCTCTCTCCCTCTCTTTAATAAGTTATTTGTGATATAGTTATAAATTTCATTTCCTGATATTCTTTGTAGACTATCTCAATTGGATCATTGCTTTCATAACAATTTATTCTATTATTGGAAACTCAAATCATGTTGACTCAGACCCAGCATTCATACTCAAGGATTCCTTTGTAATGTGTTGGTAAGTTAAACTTTAATTTAGCACTAAAGACGCATTGAAGTATAATGGCATCGAAAACTTTCATAGATTTTCTTGAATTCTTTTTGTGGAAGATTGACTTCGCTTAATTGTGTTCCATGTGAATGAGGACTAGGAGTCTTTGTATGTGGTTCTGTTCAACATTGTTATGGATAATGAAGCTGGAAGTTTTACAGGATCATTGTTGAGAGACTGGTTTGGGTAGTGAAGACCCAAAGAAATTTGAATGACCTGGAACTCCCTTTGACCATCCTCTTTAGTGATCTTCAAGTTAGCCCTATGGAAGTTCACTCACAATCAGTCAGGTGTATTGAACATGAACTCCCCTGGAAAAGTTCTTTTTTGAGTCAATCAGCTGACATTCATCTCCAATCAAGAACCTTTGCTGACAAACATTTTTTGGAATCCATTGATCCCTTTTTGAGTTTTTTCCATTTTGTAAAATGGGCTGCTCGAGGAGATGATTCTAAAAGTTGAGCACTTTATTGAATGGAAAGTTCCAATCAACAAACATGTACCATCTATATACAATTGTAAATGTAACAGAGAATCTGCTCTTCTGTTGATTCATCGTCTTCTGGTGCCTTGGCTTCTGAAATTTAGTTTAACATTGTCTTCTGGTGACTTGGGTGTTTTCAGGCGACTGCTAGCAACCTGATAGTTCAATCCAGAAGGAAAAAAAGACTGTTTACTGATGGGACTAAGGGACGAGATGAAATAGATCTTTGGCTTTCGAGTATTCACCTCCTTCCCTTGTCAGGCCTTCTCGTCGAGAGAGTCCGGTGTTATTCCAGTTCCTGCTGTAAGCCTAAGCCTAATAAGGTTCTTTATTCCTTTTCATTTTCCCTAAAGTCCAAGGGCTGCTGCTGGATCTTGAAGAGTTTAAAAGCGAGAAAGTTTATTAGTCTTGGGTCCAGGAACCATCTCTGCTTCCGGAAGTCATTGTCACAATGTTAAGCACTTCTTTGTCACTTTAATATGGATCATCATGTTTCTCCTGATTCGGCATCTCGTCATTTGAGCCCACCGCCTTCAAGTTGGTTGAAGGTTACTGTTGATGTTGCGGTACTAAATTCCACTATTGCAACTGATCAATTAGTTAGGGACCAGACTGATTGAAGGTTTTGTCGCATGATAATCTGTGCTATTCAGCTTTTCCACTGGAAGAGGTTGTCTTTGAGGCATTGGCGTTCTGTGATAGTCTGAAGTTGTTCTTGGATAGGGGATGCCTTCTCAAGATGCATCACGGATGGTTGTTTTCTATTTAATTTTTTACTGAGATCCATGCTGAATGTGTCTTGTTCGTTGAACAAGGCTGCCAATGATTTGGCTTGGTTTACTGTTAGAGGAGGATGAAATTAGTGTTGGATTGATAATTTCCATCCTTTTGTTTCAGGTTTAGTGGAGTGTGAATCTCGAAAATTGTAATTGAATTCAATGAAAATGTACACTGCCAATAGTACTCATCCTCTCGCGCCTCTCTCTCTCTCTCTCTCCCCCGATTCATTAGATGCTTTCTCCATCTTTCAAGAACTATTATACTGTAAAAAAAGGGTTCTTACAGGTGATGTGGCTTTTTTGATGAAAGTCATAGTTTAGATCATCAGCAAGGTATAAAATTTCAAAGCCTAATTCAATCAAATACTCTTTTTATTTATAACCATGCATTCATTTCACTTTCTCACAATTCTGGATTTTCAGACCTCTGTTTTGCCTTGTGAAAAATTCTCACAAGGTAAAAACTAAACATGTGATTAGGGACCTAATAATTCTTGTCAACAAAAATTGGATCTTTCATTTGTCCATTAGTTGCTGGTTGTCGAATTAACATCAAAGAGTCAAATTTCTAGCTCTTCTGATTTCTTTCATTTACTCGTATATCTGTTCATTACATTCCAGCTCTTCCCCTGCCTTCTTTCTCCTAAGAGGGGAAAAACATTGCAAAACCAATAAATAAAGAATCACCTTCCCATGCACCAGCCAAGTGCCTCCCACCCATATAGATATGCGGCCAAGTTCTTCCTAACTCAGTGGAAATTGATCAGGGTATATGTCCCCAACAGTAATAACCGCACAGGGAATAGAAGCACAAGAAGCAAAGGCATATGCTGTGATTCAATCAACCTACTGAGCCGCTTCAATGTTTGCCTCCCATTCCTGAAGATACCAGACAAGTTGGGCTGGTGATGACCCATGTATCCCGATGCCACATGATTGTCCATGACGATACCTGCGAGGATGCTGTGAGGAGCCACAAGGGGCCACCACATTTTGCGGCGCTGTTCCCTTTTAGCCTTCCTAATGAGGTTGAGCTCATGTCTGATCACATTACGCACAGACTTGAAGTAGGAATCCATGTCATGGTCCCTGTGAATGGTGCCATCAGAGCCATAAGCTGATCGGTCACTAAGAATCTCAAGTGGGTGAGGCGAGTTCAAGAACACACTCTGTGCAGCCCAGAGTTGCTTCTCTGTATCACATGAATCTGACATGGGGCCTTGTAGAAGGTATAGACCACTACCAGATGGGAGGAGGTGGTGTTGTGGAGAGAACTTTTCTTCTGGCTGTAGGATCAGAAGCTCTCCCATGGGCCCATACAACATTTTCTGTCACAAAATAAAAGCAAAACACCTATTAGTACACCTATTCAAGTCAAAAGAGTGAACGAACCCAAGGAACCAGAGGGATTCAAATTTTATATTACTACAGTAGCATTAATGTTTCATTGATTGGTAAGTTGTCTATTAATATGTAACTAAAAATATTTTTTGCCTACAAAATAACAAGCCACGAACAACTAGACCAAAGTTACATTTCAATTCTCAAAACAGAATGCAGGCTATTTGCTTTGTATTTCATGAAGTTCTAACACCACCAAAATCTAAATCATTAGCACTTCCAAGACCTCTAATATAAATGGAAATATAGATTGAATATTGAGTTGTACACTGTCCATATTTTTCAAATTCACCAAGAGTAAAAATACAATACCTGGTTGTTCAGACATGGGTGGTTACGGAAGTTGGCATTAACAGCTTTGAGAAATTCAGCCACGTGATCAGGGTAGTTGCAAGAGAAGGCTCGGGGTACAATGTCTCGGTGCATAGTAATTGCTTTAACATAACTCCGCGGCAAGCCCAACTTGTGCAGCAGCTGATCCCCTCCACACATGATAGATGGGGCACCAAATGTTATAACAGGAAGTAACGAGGATTGTGGGACTTCACCACGTATCAAAAGCATGAGACTTATAAGCAATGACAAGCTACCCCCAAGAGAATGCCCGGTGAAGCGGAAGGTTGCAGAATCACCACAAGACTTGAGGTGGGCAAGGACTTCAGGTAACATCTGTTCATACATACCTTTGGCAGCTTCATAGATCCCCCGGTGCACGGGTACATCTAGTCCCTGAACCACAAATCAGATATAATTCAAATATGAGGCTAAACTTGACTGGAAAAGATGGTCTTTTATTTATTATGTACAAAACTCACAAGTAACGTTAAACCACTAGTAGAGAAGATAGTCTTTTGTTTGTCGTGTGCCAATCTCATTAGCAACTGTAAACCACTCAAAAGAGATGGCATGGTAGTGGCTTATACTATCAAATTAGTAGCTAATTTCTCAGACTGGTAATTAACCCTTGGAGAAAAAATAAAAAAGATCTGAGCAAGTAAATTAAATTTCTACCTCGAACTGAATGGGCTCAAAGAGTAGATTTGTTTGCCATGAAGCCAATGATTCTGATCCCTGCACATTAAGATATTGATAGTCATATTAAGAGACTGCAACCAAATGCATTATTAGCGCTCTAATGATAAGATGCACCAAATTGACTGTCGCACTAGACTCTGATAACTTGCTTGATTTTCAATTATCAAACAGATATTGGGAAAGGAGCACAAAAAGTCCAATGGTCTGGCTACTCTCAGTATGTATCTGACCATTTATTGATGTTAGAGCTCTAATGATAAGATGCACCAAATTGACTGTTGCACTAGAACCTGATAACTTGCTTGATTTTCAATAATCAAACAGATACTGGGAAAGGAGCACAAAAAGTCCAATGGTCTGGCTACTCTCAGTATGTATCAAACCATTTAAAGATGCACCAAATTGACTGTTGCACTAGACTGATAACTTGCTTGACTTTCAATAATCAAACAGATACTGGGAAAGGAGCACAAAAAGTCCAATGGTCTGGCCACTCTCAGTATGTATCTAACCATTTAACGATGTCCAAATCAATCACAGAGACTTACATTTACAGTATAGTTACCTGGGATCTGGGATGGTCGTAATGTACACAGCCTTGCCCTCACTTCGAGGACAGGCTGTTTCCTGACTCAAACCCGTGTCTACTTATTCAAATCGAGCAAACTCACTGTTACAAACCCGGGGATTGTAGAATATTCTCTATTTCTATCACTCATCTAGCAACCAGTCCAAAATGAGAGTCAATCGTGTATTCAGAACGAGCAATCCCTCAGGCTTTTCAAGGGCAATCTCCAAAGAATCAGCATATAGTATCAAATTTGCTGTAAGGTGATAGAATATTTTCATATACCTGAACAACAAAGAATCTCGTCCCACTCTGGTCATCGTCACATATGAACCACTCACAGGGGGATGAATGTGCTGAGTTCAAATCTTTTGCAACAGCTTGCTTTGTTTCCTCCTCTGCTGCAACCACTGCTGTTAATGAGTTGGTAGTTTCCACAAAAGAAGCCACCTCTGAGCTTGTTATTTCAATGTTGTCAGTAGCCCCTCCATCTCTGGGAGAGTCTTCCTCTGTTTCAGCCTTTGCAGATTTAAAAGGAAGAATGCTCTTTGTTTGATAATGCAAATAGGAAGCAGCAGATGCAGCAATCTGATAGGCAGCAAATGCACTTATTTGGTGTTCATTCTTCTTTATCTGCTCCTCAGCTTCTGATGCTTCTACCGGCCTTTCTGTTTCTTGAACTTTAGCTATGGTCTCCTCTTTTTCAACATTTTTTGACTGCATTTTCTTCTCTAGTGATGAAGTAACAAAACGCAGTCCATGATATTTCAAGAGATTTCCTGGCTAAACATAAAAGAAGGAAAAAAAAAAGATACCTTCATCAAAAATTTTAATGGACGTGTGTCATAAAAAGATAAAGTACCCAAAATAATGGTTTCTCACAATATGAAGACAATGGTTAAGAAAAAATTAGAATTTAACCTTCCAAAATGGTGTTCCATGCATAGCACACCCACTAACAATCCTCACAAGAAACTCTAAGGACAAAAAACAAAGAGGGGAGGGGAGGAATCAGAAACAAAGGTTTCCAAGAGACGGCATCTACAGACAGGGAAAATAGCATCACAATTTTTCCAGATCTTCCTTTTTAGGCACAAATGTAGCATTCTCTGATAAGTAGCTTCATTTGCAATTGCTTTGATCTAATTAGAGGAATCCAGAACCCACTACTATTTCACTAAAATCCTACCTAACAAAACAGTAAATGGCTTCAAGCCAAATCCTTACTGAGACATCCATTTCAGATTGTAGCAAGCCTGTAAAATTTGCATATAGGCAAGTCGCTCAAATGCAGACACCATGCCAGTCAATGAAATTAAAGTGTGTAAACGAAACAAAAGCTGAGCATGGGTTCCTCGATTTCCAGTCTCTTACAACACAAAATTATCATTTCCAAGATTCAATTCTCAGCAAATTGGAAACTGATTATAGAAAAAATAATGGGCAAAAATAAAATCTATGCAAAGGAAATTGAGCAATTGAGCAGGAATGGATTTGCCAATAGGAGTGTACCTTGATTTGGGGTATGGAATAAGCTAAGTTCCCCAAGTAAGACATTTGAGCGTACAACTTGGTTTCTGCCAAGGACACCCGGCGGAGCAACCTGGAGAAAGAATCCCTATCAAATTTGATCTCTTGCTGCTCAGCCTTCTCTTGCTTCTCCTCTTCATCAACACTACAAACTCCAGAATCCCCGTCATGGCAACAAGAACATCCGCGGCTTCGACTGCTCACCGCATCGTCGTCAATGTTCTCCTCCTCTCGCCCCCCTAATTTCTCAACATTAGAGTAACCCTGTTCCGACCACAGAGACCTGACATGAAGAATTTTCAAGACCCAACTTTCCGGGTTATCACCGGACGTCATGGGCTCGTCCTCATCACCGTTACCGTTGTGGTCCCCATCACCGGCAATTAATTGTTTGTCGTGTCCATTCCCGACGATAACAACAGCATCGTCGCGGGCGGCACCGCCATTGGGTTCCCCAGTCCCAGCACTGTGCCAGAGAGATATAAAAGGGTACGTAAAGGAAAACCTCGAGGACGAAGAGGGTCTTTGAGGAGGCGCAACGGTGGCGGTCGAATTCTCCAGAGAAATTCCATCGGAGTTGGTGGCACGGCCCAGAGCGCAGAAATGCACCGGATGCGACCGACCCTCGACAGCTCCGACGGCAGATATGGGCGAGGAGAACCCCGCCGCTTGAATCCCTGCTTTGAAACACAGGCTGTCCATTCTTAAATCTTTCACTCTGTCTCTCTCTCTCTCAAGTCTCAAAGGACCAGAAGAAACGAAAATTTAGAATTGAAATGGGATTTTAACGAGCAAGTCCGAAGTGCAAGGCGATTGCTCGACCCTGAATCTCTGAAACAGCGAAAGAGGTACCAAACCCAACACCCTTTTCTCTCTTTCTTGCACGCTCTGCGCATTACCAGGATAAATCAAAACCGGTGACCAACCGTACGTAACGTCTCTCTTCCTCCTCAAAATAACAAACTAAATTAAGTATTTGATTATTTGATAAAGCAACTTTTATTCCTGATTTTGAACCTCTCTTAAAAGTCTGATCTGAAGCTGAGCGGCAAAAGCCCCTTCTTGCGTTCTCTCTCTCTCTCTCTCTCTCTCTCTCTCTCTCTCTCTCTCTATGAAATTCTGAAAATTTTGAGTTTTGCTGGGAGCTTGGGGAACTTTGGGGGCTGGGTTATAATGTGTGTCGCGTACGGCTTTTTTTAGTGTGTGTGAAAGACGTGTCAGAACAGAACAGTGGTGGTTGTGGACCAATTGCCTGAAATATCCAGAGACGGCCACGTCATCAGTGCAGGTGACATTAACACTCATCGGTGACGTGTTTCTAAAGCGCCGTGTTTCTTTCTGTCTTATCATTGCCCCTGTCTCTCTCTCTCTCTCATCTGGACACGTATTCGTAGACGTATCTATGAACTCGTGTTGGCACATTGCCTTAGTTGTTAAGCTACCAGACCCCAAATATGGTGTATAATACATCCTACTAGTGGGCTGTACTGTACAGTATTAAACTTGACTTAATGGACCCCCCACTTTGGCCTTCCTTCACTGTCCAAAAAAGATTATCTTGGATTGGGTATTTCCTTTTTACAGTATAATTGTACAAGACTTTGGTGGGCATTTAAATTGTTAAATAAAATTGACATTATCTATATTTAAAGACTAATTGCTGCAAGAATAAGGGTTTGATAGAGATTAAAAAAAATTTAGATAACAAGCTTTTTGGATCGGATTCTTTCATTGAGGGGTTTTCTAAGTTATTTTTCTTAAAAACGAGGGTTGAAATCATCTACAATTTCGATCTTGTACAATTTCGTGCAATACCACTTTCAGGCGGTGACATGTATATTGATACCAATACAATGGTTCAGATCTGGTACAACTAATAATACATTAAATCAGTGAAGAGGCATTTAAATCAGATCTAGACCATTGTATTGGTATTAATACACGTGTCACCCCCTGAAAGTGATATTTCACGGAATTGTACGAGATCGAAATTACAAACGATTTTTTTCCTAAAAACGATGTTCCATATCAAGTTATCAACATCAAAAGGGATCACTTATTAAAAAAATAAATCACTTTTGTTTTCTAGCTCTACTGTCAAACTGGATAATCATCACATTGAATGGACAATGAACACCTAATAAAATATAATAAAATTTATCTAACAATACTATGGGAAACTCCACTTGGTTTTAAGTTTTGAGATGTTGACAGAGGCGAAGTGTATAAAATTTTGAATGTGAGAAAGGAGAGGTTCTGAGTTCAACAATGCCCAACAACCTAACAAAATAACTGGCGCTATCGCTTAGAATTGAACCCTTGAATGATTTCATTGAAGAAAAAAAGAAAACTATATATTAATGTTGAGCATAGGACAATCCCAATTGTTTCCATTTTGTGGAAGTCTTTAATAGTGTTTGTCATTCACTGAGTCAGGTGAATTTATGGTAAAGAAGATAAAAATAATACGAATATAACAGTATATGATTAGGTTAACATATGTGCAGTTTGCTTAAGAAACTCATGCATTAGAAGGAGAGGAAGAGACCTAAATTAGGAGATTCTTCATACCTTTATTGTGTAATATAGTGTAATTTTAAATGGTCCAATTGCTTGTCACTAAGGCTGTGTTTGGTAGCCAAGAGAAGGAAAAAAGAATCTAAAAGACAGAAGAAAAGAAAAAAATAAAAAATAAAAAAAAGTATGTGTGTTTCATTATATTAAAATAAAATAAAATAAAAATTTTTTTTTTATATTTTCTTGTGTTTTTGGTAAGATTTTTTTTTTTTGGCAGTAAAAAAAAAATTCACCAATCCAAAAGTGAAATTTGAATTACAAAAAAGATTCTTCTCTTTGATCAAGACATGCTAAACACAAAGAAAAATTATTTAACTAAGAAAAAAGTACAATCTTTGTACTTTTTTTTTTTCTTTCTCATGACTACCAAACACAACCTAAAGTACTAAATTAAGAATTTGTATCCTTCTTTCAACTTCCCCTTGCCTTGAAACTATAATGATTTCAACAATAACTACTTAACCTTATCTCAACTAAATGGGGTTCCCCTTGCCAAGTCACTTAAAGTTATTTAATCTATAGGGGTAAATAAGAATTTTGGTTTATAATAAAAAGGTAAGATGATAACTTCGCAAGTCATCACTTTAGTTATAATAATTTTTTTTTATTTTAAATAAATAATTATATAAACTCAACAAATAAACTGAAAATTCTGTTTGATGACCCATATAACAGTGGTTTCATTAAAAAAACAAAAAAAACAAAAAAACAAAAAAACAATAAAACAAAAAAACAAAAACAAAAAACAAAAAAACAAAAAACAAAAAAACAAAAAAACAAAAAACAAAAAACAAAAACAAAAAACAAAAAACAAAAAACAAAAAAAACAAAAAAACAAAAAAAAACAAAATATGATATAATTTTAAACTGAAATTTCTATACCAATATATTTTTTTTTTAAAACTAAAATATTAGTTAGATGGCCCAACTGAAATAAGTAAGACCACATTTCATTTTACGTATCAAGATGAGATACGTTTCTCCATTGCTCTATTTACATGCAATCCTCAAAGAGAGATATCTTAGCAAACTCTACTTATGTCTACCCATGAATGGAACTAATCAGCATCATAGGTTGAGTACTGAAAACTTATGAGCACCAAATCCATTAAAATACATGGTTGAGGGTAGTGAAGATTCAAGAAAATGTGACAAGTTCCATGACCAAGGATCACCTAACAAATTAAGCTTTAACACAGAAGAGAGTAGTTCTTGACTGAGACCTAATTAGCCGGTGGTTGCATTATACCCACTAATGAAGTTTTTGGTAAGTGATGTTAGCTCCATTAATCCAAGACCTAATTGAAGCTACAAACCTCCTTAGTTACGATACATTGCATCCAAGCAGGTAAGAGAGAGTATAGCAAAATACCACCCTAACCATATTCCTCCATTATTAATGCAGCAACATTGTTTTAAGCATATTCTTGACTTTTGTTAAATTTTCATTAATTCTCAAGTTTACAAAATATAAATGAAATTACATGTATATAAATCTACTATAGAACAAGATGATAGACAAGGTTATGAAAATTTAGATTAGATTGTAATAGATAAGTAAAATTTTGCATAAAAAATTAAGAGAGAGAGAGAGAGAGAGAGAGAGTATTGTTGTGAATAATAAGCATTTTAATTCAGTAAATTGCAAATACATAGTATGTATGAAGGACGGTTGAGAATTACTCCATTAATATTGGTAAATAGAATTTTATATTAATAAGCTGAAGTAATTTCTATATAAAATGTTTTTTTTTTAAATAAAAATGCATATAAACATTAAGGAATAAGAAGCCTAGAAGACAAATTGGTCTTTACATCCAAACACATGAAGGGCCGGAACAACACAACTGTCAATATGAAATAATAATAATAATAATAATAATAATAAATAAAATCCCACCACTATTGATGCTCCTGCATGTATTCGCATTGATCCCATCACCGATGCAAAGGCCATGCAGCCTTTTAAGGGACCCTCTCCCTAAACATTATTAACCCTTCTTTAGAGAAAGAGGAAATGCTTCCAGAATTTTTAACCATATAAACCTTCCCTATTGATATCACTTTTTGTTAGCAAACTATTCTTAGATGACTGGTTCCTTCAGAAATTCTTAGTCATTCATTTAAATATAATAAAAAGAATATAAAAAAATATATGTTAATTATAACATATAATTGGGGATGTAGCTCAGATGGTAGAGCGCTTGCTTAGCATGCGAGAGGTGTGGGGATTGGCACCCTGCATCTCCAGACTTTTCGATAAAGTTTTTGGTAGATTTAAGGATTTTTTACATCTACCTACCCTATCATTTTCCGTAATTGCATAATCCCTCTTGAAAACCCTAAAAAGCCCTCATACCTTTATTGCAAAAAACCCTATCTTCCCCTTTCAATCCTTTCAGTTTTGGGTCTGCAAGCTGCGAGCAACGAGGACGAACTCTCTGACGAAGGTCCTCCTCTCCAACGACTTTAACTTCATTCAACAAGAGAATGCAAAATGTTGTAGATTACAGTATATGATTTTGTACTTTCCACGTTGAAATGTACTGCTGAGTTTGTTCGTGCTTCAAATGTCGTCGTAATTGAAGATCATAATCGTATAGGACAAGAAATTATGATTCTTCTGGAAGTCTAGAAGATCT
The DNA here is from genome assembly GCF_013358625.1 of Macadamia integrifolia. Lineage (NCBI taxonomy): Eukaryota > Viridiplantae > Streptophyta > Magnoliopsida > Proteales > Proteaceae > Macadamia > Macadamia integrifolia. The sequence goes on from NC_056566.1 coordinate 22,427,170, forward strand.
CTTCGGGTTTGGTAACTGTAAGTTGTAGACTGCAACTGTTTCTTTGGATAAAGTTCAATTGCTGAGATATTCAGGAAATTAGATTTGACAATGGTGTGAAGAGAATGTATGCGGCGTGCTTATGAGTTTGGGTCTGTGGAGTGTTGAGGATTTGAATCTTGTTGTCTTTTTACTCACCCTGACCAAAATTTAACGATTATGGCCTTCTCAAGCGGATACTCTTTTGTTTTCCTCTCCAACGACACGAGAGAGATCTCTGCCGATGGAATTATAGGGTTCTGTAATTTACGGAGTTAGTAAGGGATTTGATGATCTCTTTGTTAAAAATATGTCCATCAAATCTATAAATAAATTATATATTTGCAATTATGATTGCATGACATTGACGGGTTGTGGTTGTTCATAGGTTGTCACCTTAAAAATTTTTATGACTAAGGGCAGAACTGGGCATTCTGTTCATATGGTCATCATATTATGTGTGCTCATGAACGTTGATTTAGGGACACAAATATGAGTGTACATATTGTGTGTACATTGAATTTGATCAAATAGGAATCTTGAATGGAATATTGTCAGTTGTTGAAGGATAAGATTCCTTTTGGTAGTCTTTGATTGATCTCTAGACCTGAGAGATCCTTATCATTGCAAGTAAGTATTATGGGTTTTGGTGTATCACTGGTTGATGTCCTTCAGACTATATATATATATATATATATCGATATACTGGATTCATAATGCTTTGGCTATGGACGAAAAAAACACACAACACGGGATCCACTCCCATTTATTTGAGGAATATCAAGAGAGAGTATCAAGACATGATTGGATGAAATTCTGGATCCGGTTCACATTTTTCAAAATGTTTACAAAATTTTCTCAAAATTATTAATACATATTAATATTTAATTTAAAAATATTTTTGAAACATTTTAAGATATCCAATCGGAAGTTCAAATTCTCTATGCGACATTTCGACAAACCTAGGCCATGACAGTTTTATTTCTATGCCTGGAGGTTTGTTATGTGATATTGTTGAGTGAAGAGATTAGATCGATATTTTACTACCACAACTCTGGGAAGAATAAAAATTATATCCACTCATATTGTATTTGTTGATATATGTCTTTGACTGATAATTATTGACATTATCTGATCGGTAATTATAGTGGATTTTTCCATTGGAATCATACCTCTTCTCAGTACTAGTGGCCAAAGATTATACGTACAATGATTTTATTATAAGAGAGATATTTATTAACTATTGAATTATATATATATATATAAAATAATTGATATCAGATAAATATGAGCCAATTCGGTGGCCGAAACCATAAGACGGTAAGAGAGAATGAATGTATCATGTTACCCCATATTATAGACACCTCAATCATGAGGTGTCAATCATTATATTTTGTTAATTAAAAAAAAAAAGGGTGGCAATCATGGTATTAAAACACTTTACCTTTTAGCTCTATATATGTTATTCTCTGGATTCTGAGACAAAAAGATAACGATAACGTATTACGACATCGGTTTCTCTTTATTATTTTCTTTCTATTAAAAATAATAAGACCAGATTGAGGTCAAAAAGGGGCTGAACGTATTGGAAATCACTACATGTCTTGACTACAGTACTGAAGAATGGCTACCATTCCAAGGACGTGTTGCACTTGTGACACTTGAGGTAATGATTCTCCCACCCCATGAAATGGAATTTAATTAATTCAAATCTCTATCCTAACAAATGGTTGATCTTGTTTTCTAATATGATTGGAAAAAAAAATTCTTATTTATTCATAAACCCTATTATACCAACACTCTTACATGTCTCTTTCTAAAAATGAGCATTTTTCTGGTGGAAATTGCTCTTCCAATACGATGCTTTTCGACGCAGACTTTGATTTCATTTACACTGATGTATCTAGAAATGGTTTTTGGCAACAAAGGAGAGGGAAAATTTGTATAGCTGAATTCCGATTGGTGAAGCACTGAGCATGCGGTGCACTATGAATTGTGCTTGGAAACACTCGGATTTGATTTGGGGTGAGTGGTAGATCAGGGTGAGATATCTGTATTGGAAATTTGTGTTGTGAAGATGACTCCTAATGCTCTCCTGGAAGGGAGCTCAGGTCAAATAATCACAAGCGTGGATGTAGTCTTGAGAGTGGATTACTCCTTCAAGAGAAAGACGATGATCTTGCTTTGTTCAATGAGATGCAGACCAGAGAAAGAGAATTTTTTGCTTGACATGACCGATGATATTGATGACTCATTCTGTACTTCCCTAACTCACCCTCTGTATCTTGGTTTCAGTGCTTGGATTACCTCTGAATGCATTTCCCCGCCTGTGTTTTTCAGTTAATGTCATATTTTTTTTGTCTGTAGCTGGAGATAATCGATGATTTTTTGGCTAATTTAAATTCGTTTCAACTCTTGCTGCAACAAAATTGAAATACTTTTCAGATAATAAGCTTGGCATCTCCATTCCAGTTCGCGGAGAAAACTGATCTGCTCATTGCAGATGGTGAAAAAAATGACTATGAATGGTGGGTCATGTTCCTATTCTTTTAATGCATCTGACTTGATGTTGTAATATTGCTTCTTTCTCATTCAGAATTAGAAAAATTGACCAAAAGTTAATAAGAAAACACACAAAGGTGAAAAACAGCTCATGTGTTAGATTTTATATCTGTTTTATTATATTTAAGTTTTAAAATAAAGTCTTGCTTTTGTGTGTTTTGATCCTCTTGTTATGGTGTGGGACCCCTAGGGTTAAGGTAGTGAAAAAATATCAATAACATCCTATGGGAGCCCTAAAGTCCATTCATGACTGTTACCATGAGTGGAGAGGTCGACAAAGAGAATTAATTGGGATTAATTTTATTTATGAAATTAATTCTTAATTCATGTCATAGGTTATTGTCAAATGGAAGTAAATGGTCAATGTTATTATATGGGCACCCTAAAGTCCATTCATGGTCACTACCATGAGTGGGAAGGTGGACTAGAAAATGGTCAATAACACTCTATGAGAGCCCTAAATTTTATTCATGGCCATTACCAAGAGTGGAGAGGTGGGCAGAGAGAATTGATTGTGATTAGTTCAATTTATTGAATTAATTCCCAATTCATGCCCATATGACATTATTCTCCAATTAAGTTGCTATTAGTTGGAGGTTACTATTGGGGATTCCAAGTGTGTGCAAGGGTTAGTTTTGGGTCTATACAAACCCAACCAAATACCTTGTAGAACCACACATTCACACATTGGCATCCCATCCATTTCTACTTATTGCAACCATACAAGTCTTTCTCTTCCTTTCATTTTCTCTATGTCTTGTGTAAGGTTAGAAAGAGTTGTTGTGTTGTAGCTTTTTGCTCCTAGAAGAGATTACAATAACTGTCTCATTTTCTAGTGGAATACTGTTTTATCTTGGAGGTAGAGGTGCAGAACAACTCTTGGCAATAGAGGACATCAATTACCTTAAAGGTAGCACTATAAGTGTGACTCAACCTCAATTCTGATCAAAGCTTTTTCAATTGTTGTGGTGGTGATTCAACGTCTATTTGAAGTTTATCCCCGTTTCATTTCAACTAAGGATCAACACTACAACATCATAGTTTCTACTGCAAAAGCTTTGTATTGCAATTTTTATTTTGTAAAAAATTGTAATACAATTACCCAACATCATGTCTGCCTTGAAGCTGATTACTAGTAGTTTTAGTGTTTCAGTTTCTTTGGAGATTCCTGTAGACATGTTCCAATTTATCATTATTTATATGGTGATTGTATTCTGCTACAAGTAACAAATCCCTGTTTGTGGTACTGATTTTATGGCGCTATTGGATTGAAGGTTGTTGACTCCTCCAGACACTCCTCTTTTCCCTTCGTTGGATGATAATACCCCAGCAATTAGTCCTGCCCCTAGGGGCCGATCCCTAACTCAGCCCATTTCCATCTCAAGATCATCCACGGTAGATATTTGTCGCCTGTTTTTGAAGTATAGGCATAGTTTATTTGCTTATGCTAGCTAAAGATATTTCTTTGCAATTCAAATTCTGTTTTCTTTCTGCTAATGCTGGTAATGCATCTCTGAGTGCAGATGGAGAAGAGTTCCAGGACCAGTAGAAGTAGAACAAGCCCACATCGGTTAAGCCCATCCCCTCAGTCTGGAAGCAAACACATTTCAATCAAGAGGAAGGCCATCTTCAGCTCCTCATTCTAGTCCATGTCCCATCCAACGACCTGCTTCACCATCACCGAGACGAGGGGGGATTATGTAATTTCAACAAACGACAGTGGAGGTAGATATAAATCGCCCTAGATTTAAATACCTTTGCCTGCCACTTGCCATAATGTGTGAAGGTTATTTGTCACTTGGCCTTTTTTTTTTTACTTTTCATTGGGTAGAATATCAGCCACGGGCCATGGCTAATTAGTATTCAGTAATGAATTTTTTTTTTTGGTTTTTTAAAATGCAAAACCTAATATGGTATATGTGACCAAAGGGAAAGGTGAATTATTCTATTTTATTGGCTACCAGCAAGGGTTGCAGCTTCTTTGCTGCAACTCGAGCAATACTCAAATTTTTTATACTTAAAACAATGCTTTGACTAATGCATTAGAGATCACTTTTTTTCCCCCTAGTTGACATCGTATTGAGTTGAATCATATGATTTTGCCTATAATTTCGATTAAAAATAAATTTTTGAAGAAATTACAGTCATTCCACACAGGATTGAGCAAGTATCATTTTCGGGAATGATCTATATTAATACCGTTTTTCAAACCATGATTTGGAGTGTAACTATTTTTCCTTCTCTTAAGATTCTTCTCATAGTTATGTCTTTAATGATGTCAAAAAATCATCAATGTCATGTGTTTACCAACAATTATCACATATGGATCAATTGGTTATATTTTGTAATGGTAGCTACGACTTAAGAACTACAGAGGCTGGTTGGGCGTTGGTGCTCATTTAACCATTAATTTGCATTTTAAAGAGAGGCATTTACATTCGGGAGCTCACAGAGCTTTCTCTCCTAGTGTAGTGGCGAAGGGAACAAGTGAGAACTTTAAGAGCGAGTTCGTCCATTACTCAAGTAGGATGATAACAGATTGGACAAGAACCTAGATGAGAGATAGATGCAAAAAAAAAAAAGGATGGAAAGAAGTAGAGATTTGGATCAATTGCAAGGAGGTATATGGGCTGGTTAACAAAGGGAAACAAGCAAGGTTGGCCATGGGATCTTTTATTATCTATATATATCTTAGTATGTTCCTTTGTCTGCTTAATTTTATTGTTGTAGATTTTTTTTTTCATTAAAATAAAATAAAAATTTTGGGTAAAATAAATTAAAACCATCATGAATCACGATTATTTGTTCTATTCATAAAAGAGGAATGTGGTGAATCTGGTCATTGGATATCTATGAAATGATCTAAAAAAAAATTAAATTTAAATTTAGGTTTCAACTCAACTCCAATCATGTTGTCGTTTCATTTAACTTTCTACAAGCATGTATGTCAATCCAACCCCTCATGGTCTTGTGCACCCTCCCACTTTATACGTTTAATTTTTTTTTTTTTGTTTAAAAACTAAGCTTTCAACATTGAAGATTCCAACATGGATCATCTCAGGTCATAAAATTTCAACCCTCTATGGCTCTATGAGTAGCCACATGATAGATTTAGATATCATCTCCGTTGCCGGAGAGAGCTCAATCACATCTAATGGCTGGTAAAACCTTTGTGGGTGTGTAACCCAGAATGAGTAGCCACTTAATTGATTTAGATCCTTTCCAATGTAGGAGAGAGCCAAATCCCACTGACACTGGGAACTCTTAAGGTGTGCACCCACGCCACAAAAGCATATAATTACAATTCATTTGTCACCAACATAGCTACAACAAAATAAACCCAATAATAAATGACTCGAGATTTCATTCATCGTTGATTTACATGGTTTCTTCAACCAAAAAACAAAATAAAGGACATGGCACTGTTTTAGGTATCGACATTTGATTGGCCGATTGTATCGGTATCAATTGTGATTGATACTATAAACACCACATGTCCCACATCATGGTTTTAAGTATCGATATCAGATTAATCATTTTTTTTTTTTTTGATAAAGTCAAATTAATCATATTGGTATTAGATGATACTAATATCGTTATCTGATCAATCCGATTCGAGTGTAGTATCCATTTAGGAGTAAAATCGTAAAATAAAAGTGTAATTTATAAAAAATAAAAATAAAATTGACCAATGCGGATTCAATATCGGTATTCCCTATAACTAAATCCTTGCCCCACATCTCATTATATCCGTCCGTTGACCAAGTATTACAAAATTAGTATCACCGGTTGATTTTTGAAAACGTGAACGGCAGGATTCGAACCTGCGCGGGCAGAGCCCACATGATTTCTAGTCATGCCCGATAACCACTCCGGCACGTCCACCTGATTGTTAATCAACTATCAAATATTAATTGGACTCTCTCTCTCTCTCTAGAAATCTATCCTTCCATGGCAAAAGTGAATGAAACCTTCGATCAGTAATGCCCACCGACCCTTAATTAAGCAGTGATTAATTAAAAAAATGGGTATGTGTTGCTATCATCAGAAATTTGTTATGTTTTAGCCATTTCTTGTATTAAAACATAGGGAAAAAAAAATACTGTTAGGTTGCGTGTTTTATGTTAGTATTTTCTGTGTCTATCTTTCTCCTTCCTCCTAAAAATGATATATTTGTCTCCTATTGTAAAAGGGGACAAATAAACATAAGGTTTTTTCTTACCGTCTCAACATATTAAGGTTTTGGGTTAGACCTCCAAATGTTATTACTATTTCGTGAATTATTTAACTTCAGAGAACGTTCCTTGTCCGGAGCCTCCACTAGCATCCATTCTCTCTCTCATTCCTCCACATGAAATGACTTCTCTGCTCCCTATTGATTGAACCGAAAAGAAACCCTCATTGGCTCTCACCTGCCGCACAATCAGGTAGAAAGCCCGGCCTAATTGTAATGACCCTAAGTCTCCAACCTAAGAATGTTTAGGTTTGATTTATGAAACTCCCAAATAAATACAGTTTCAAAGTAAGTAATGTTTGGTGACTGCCCTACACCAACTCCCCTTTCCACCTTACTTGGTCCTGCCAAACTTTTGCTCCCTTAAATAGGGCAACCCTCGGAAGCTAGACTTCCTTTATGGAGTCCAATTTACTAAACTAACCTTGGTATTAGCTAGCTTTCCAGCCCTCCAGGTTACCACAGGGCACAGGGTTCTGAAACAAGGAATCGGTATCTAAATTTGGACATTGGTTCAGCCAATTCATATCCGATTCTGTTCTGGATTGGCTGCAATCAGTCAGAAATAGACCAATTCTGTCTGAACCCTGGAAACCCAATGTGAGCTGACCATTTCAAAACGATTCCATATCGGGACTGGGTTCGGCTGATTCGCAATCGATTCCGATTTTAAGCATGGGTTAGCAGAGTACCAACCCATTTGAGCTGTAACAAGAAATTAAAATCAGGATGGTGATAGTGAGGGGTTATTTGGGTCAATGCAAGGACATTGGGTGGGTTTGATCATTAGAAGCTTTGTTGCTAATGTAAGAAATAATTTACTTATATATATGAGAAGTTTAGATGACCTCACTAAAATTGAGAGCTTCTTCTGCAATGGCATTCTTATCCACCCAAAGATGTTGGTTCCTTATTGCAGCTCTGATCTCCATAGCTGTCTCCTGCTGCAAATCAGGTCTGTTAATATGTGGGGTTTTGATTTCATGAGACAAATTTTCTTGTACCAGTTATAGATGGTACTTAGAGGTTTATTTGATTCTTTTAAGGCTGTGTTTGGTATGTATTTTTCTGAATAGATTCTTAGTCTAGAATGCATTCTGAAGCGAGATTTGTAAACTTTGTTGCAGAATTAGCAGGGAACGATCCAAGTCAACTTGTTGCAAGAGCATTAGAATGCTTCAATAATGATAATGTAAGTGACAACCTTGCCTCAGTCATGCACATAAAGCTTTCTATTTGTTATCAAATATGGACTTTAAGCTTGATAAAAACCCAAACAGATTTATAGCAGCTGCGAGGAAACTTATCGATTGCAGGCGAACGGAAACATCAATGTTCCTCCCGAAGCAACCGATGAATACTGCGACGGGCCTTGCCTGGAGGAGACAAAGCTTGTGCTCCATTGCATCAATGGCATCTTAACCAACTTCTTGTTTTATAATAAGGCCACTGTACAAGACATAAGCGCTACACTCGATGCAGGGTGTGGCCAAACCAGTGAAAGAGGTTCCATTAAAACTAGACTTGATCTCCTTAAGCCTTCTAGCCTCCATAAGTCTTTAGAATATATGACAGTCACTATACTTTCAATCCTTAATCAGAAAAAATAAGTGTTCTCTCAATAGAGTTTTCAGCTTACTTGGGGTTGTTTTGCAGGGAACTTCAATGTGGCAGAGCACATTCAAGATGAACATAGCAGCAATGCATACAGCGATAGAGCCCACCTGATGTGCGTGTATCTGTCTCTGTCCATGTCCATGCTCACACTCTTCTATTTCTTTTTCTAGTATAATAAGTATGTGTTCCATCAAAGAAAAATATGCACTAGTTTTCTTTTGGGTGAAATAAAAATGTGTATTCTTCAATGATTGTTTACAGAGATTATCTAAATGACACCTCCATAGGTGTATAACAAATTATGTACTAGTTGATGATTATATATGGAGACTATTTAATCCTTTATATATATATATATATGTAATGCTTATATTTTATTTTTGGGAGAAAGTTTTCCACCACTACGTGGGAAGGTTCATCATGCCATCCTAGAGTTCATACATCCCTACAAGGTTTTAGTATACAACAACATCCAAAACCTTATCCCAACTTAATGAGATCAATTACATGAAGATTTTAAGGAAGGATAAGCGCGAAGATCCATGCAAAAAAGATTGACGGGTTATGACTAATTATAATAAATGTCGGCTGTCAACATACTACAGGGTTTTAATATGTTTCCCAAAATACCCTCCTGAAACCTCCCGCACCCATCTGACGCCCTGCAGTCAAGGGATTAGCTAGACCTGATTCAGACCTTGACTCCTTGTTTTGAAACCCTGGTTGAAATTCTGTTCAAAATTGAAACAATATTATTTTAAGAGCTTTGCTACAATTCCTATTCCTTGGGAAGCAATATATCAATCTTCCCATCATCATATTCCCATGAAAATTTATGACCAGCTTCCAACAAAATCAATTCTGAACTGAGAGAAACAAGGATAAGAAGCTGCGTGCATCCTTGTTCCAAGCACACAATGGATTTTCCCCAAACAAGGCAAAACTAATGGCAAGTAAACAGATTCAAAATTTTACTTCTTGTGTAACTTTCTAATTTGCTGATTTTCACACTCAATCCTGTTCTTCATATACCATTTTATGCCCTTCCTGAAACAGAGGTTTCCTCAAGATTTAAATACTTATCATCCTCAAGATTTCCGTTTAACTTAACTCAGATACTCCCCAGATTCTCATCTCATCCAATCATACTACGCCCACGATCTTTCTTTACACTCTTCTCCCTCATTAACAACCTTACCTTCCCAACTTTATCCCAGTCGCCTGCTTCGGCATAAATGTTTGATAACAAGACATAGTTCCCAGAATTATGAGGCTCAAGGTTGATGAGCTCCTTAACTGCACATTCTGCAAGTTGAAGGTCACCATGAGTTCTGCAAGCACTCAGCAATGCACCCCATAAAGCAGCATTTGGCTTCATGGGCATGCTTGTAATCAACCCATAAGCCTCCTTCACACAGCCACTACGACCAAGGAGATCAACCATACAGCCATAGTGCTCCTGCCCAGGCTCGAGTTGGTGTTCTGTAAGCATTGAATTAAACAATTCCTGACCCCTTTGCACAAATCCTGCATGGCTACAACAAGCAAGAACACCTATAAAAGTGGCATGGTTAGGGGCCACGCCTTTCTTCTTCATATGTTCAAACAAACCAACCCCAAGCTCACCCTGTCCATTAAAAGCCAGTCCAGAGATCATGGCGTTCCAAGAGACCACATTTTTCCGAGGCATCTCGTTAAAAACCCTCTGAGCAGTTTCTGTATCGCCAGATTTGCAATAGAAATCTACAAGGGAGTTCCCCACAGAGACAACATCTAGAGAAAGCCTCCTAGAATCAGCATACGAGTGGATCCATCTCCCAACATCGTACGCTCCCAACCGGGCACAGACAGGCAGCAGTATAACGAGAGTTGCATCATCTGGGTCGAAACCATCTTCCCACAATTGACGGAAAAGCTTCAGAGCATCGTTGTCCCGGCCACTTTGTGCTAAGCTGGTGATCATGGAATTCCAAGTGACAATGCTCCTCTCTTCCATCTGACTGAAAAGATGAAGTCCTAATTGCACATCTCCTCTCTTGCAGTACCCACGGATCATCATATTCCAAGCAACCACGTCTCTGTAAGACATAGCATCAAACACCCGTTCGGCATCCTTCATCGCGTCGTGACAGGAGTAGAGCTCGACAAGCCCGATCTGAATGGGAGGGTGGGATTCGAACCCATGAGCGATAATCTCGGCATGGACTCCTCGGCCGAGATTGAGGTCGGGATGGTTGGAGCAGGACTTGAGCAGAGGGGCGAAGGTGAGTCGATCGGGCCAGATTCCACGGCTTCTCATGAGGCAGAAGAGATGGAGGGATTGTAGAGAAGGTCCGGAGATTGAGTAGCCTTTGATCATGGAATTGAAGAGGAGGAGATTGGGGTTTTGGGTTTGGAGGAAGACGAGGTGGGCATAGCGCATCTTGTGGAGAGAACCACAGATGGAGACGAAATGAGAGAGAAGCTGGTTGGATTGGTGGAGGTGATGGCGGAGGAAATGGGCGTGTATTTGGGCTAATTGGGTTCGAGTGCTGCGGCCATGGAGGAGGGTTAAGATTCTCCGTTCAGCCTCCCGTCCACCTCTGCTCATCCTCTATGCCTCCCAATATTTGCATTACACAGTTTACATTATCGTCATCATCACAACCTCATAGACTCATGGCCATGAAGAAGAATTGAGAAAGAGCGAGTGCACCCAGATCCCCAACGGCCAGGTGTCTCCTCCGGTCCTCCCTCTCATATTTGGCATATTTGCTGCCCACACCCACAACTGCCCAAATGTCTCCTGCCTCCTATGCAATGATAAATTTGCAAGAAAAATGACTCCGCACCAATTGTTTACCTTCTCAAGTGCATCAGTCCCTCGAATGCACATCAAATGGTTGCGAGGATCGTCTCACTCATATCACTTATAAAAAGATATATATATATATATATATATATCCTTTAATAAGAGGGAGAGAGAGGGGGCCACTTTCGTTTCCAATCAAATGAAACCTAGTTATTAGGGCTGTCAAAACCTAGTTCGAACCAATAAAATCGATCAAAACTGACCGATAAAACTCGAATTGAACCAAATCGATCCTCATTGGATTGGTTTTGGACTGAGATATATTTGGACTGACTGAAAACTGATCCAAATCGAATCGACTAATAATCAATCCGATAAAAAAATAAATGATTATGAGATTATAAATTGGTGAATTGACTATCCATTTTTACAATATTAGTGAAAAAAAAATTTATTATAAGGAGAATTGTTACAAATCATTGAATGTTAGGTTATAAATAAAGAAATTGATTTGTAAATTGTAATAATGCTTCCATTTATTTTCTTGTTCACTATACAAAACTAGTTGGATACTTAAATGAATGATTGGATAATAGGGTTCATTTTGTGATTTCAATATTAGTTATCATCTTAGTAATTTGTTATCCATTGGTTTTAATATTAGTTATCTTTCTCGTACAATGACAAACCGTGATTTAATCATAAATTCAAAGTTTTTTTTTTGTCAAATCTTGTCACTATAAGTTATAAATGTAAGATTTCATTATGGTTCAAGCCCAATAATAGACCTATCTAAATCGATGCTAATCCGATATTGAAAAACCAAAACAAACCAGACCAAAATCGAAACCGACTGAAAACTGAAATTGCTTAACGGATTGATTTTGATTTTCTTCATTCCTAGACTGAAATTGATTCAACCCATCTGAAACCGAACCGACTGATTGACACCCCTACTAGTTACTCAGGGTTAATCATTCATTTGAGGAACTGGCAGTGTGGAAGACGTATGTCAGGTTAAAGAATGGGATCAAGTTGGCAAGTCCAACCACATTTTGATTGGATAACAACACTTCTTTTCAACCTTGAAAGTCTCGAGAACAAGAAACCATGTATCCATGAGAATTACAAGAAAGATGAAATGGAGTCCAAACTTCAAACTCAAGCCAGCCGATAACATTCACTATTTCACCCTATCAAAATTTCATTCATGTAAGAGTTTGTGAGAGACAAATGTCCGCATCTTTATCCCTGCTTCGTATAGTTTTCAATCTGTGACCAACAGATCGCTATAATGCAACTTAATCATTACTCAGGCCTCACCCACTAATGCTGGTAAATCGAGGAAAAAGCAAAAACTGTTAAAAGTCTTACAAACTTGGAAATGACGCTTCACACTGCAAAAGCACGAGCAGAGCAGAAGTACCAAAGGGCATTAGATGAGACATCTCCCACCCTATATTGCAATCATAAGGGTTCCTAAGTTCCAAATCCCACCTTTTGTGACATATTCATCACTTGGTCATTCATGCCATCAAGATGATCAAATAACAGGGAAATCCTCTAGAGACAATTTTGGTGACCCATTTAGACACACAGCAAATCCGGTGATTTATCTCCGTGATGCGATCAACCACTTCTCCTGTTGATTTTTTTCAAGAAATCTCCATTCATTAAATTTGAATTTTTTTTTTTTTTTTTATCAACTAGAATAAATTTGGAAATCAACCCATGGTTAACTGATGATGATATAAAACAGATAAGAGGAAAGTTTTCCTTCACACTGACCAGAGGCCATAAAACTCTGATCAGTGGTATTAGCATAGCATGAGAGGTTTCACACCCAGCACAAATACATACCAGGATCAGAGGCCATATAACTCCCAGCAGGAGTGTAAATAATCAACCCCAATGTCCCCAACCATAAAAGACATAATCAATCGCTAAACCCAATTTTCCAACAATTACTATACAATAAAAGAGATTAAGGGTGGACGAGGGGGGAAGGGGGAAGATACATCTCCCACAATCAAGAGTGCTCACAACTAGATACAACTGTTCCTTGACGATTCTTGGTCATTCTCAACGGCTAAGTTATGAAACAGAATGCAGCACCACTGTTAATTTTTTGGTTAAGAAGGTGGGACCTGGATTACATTATTTTTTGGACGAACCAAAACCTCCAAATCCCATCATAGCAGCAACATCAGGATCTCCTTCCTCAGTTTCTTCCTCTGCTGCCTTCTCTTTCTGATCATAGATGAAACTTAGTAGCTAAATAACATTCAAGAAAAACAATGCATATCAAGAAAAGGTCTTATGCAATCCTGTGCCTACTAGCAGGTAGATATGGCAATAAGCTGACCAAGGAGGACCAACAACTCCAAACCTGACTCTAAACTGCTCACACTATCTCAGCCAGTTTTGTTTTGTTTTGTTTTGTTTTTGTTTTTGTTTCTGTTTTTGTTTCTTTTTTTTTGTTTTTTTGGTGGGGGCGGGGTGGTGTGGGGGGTTGGGGGAGCTTATATTAAACAGTAGGCCAAGGATTTCACAGAAAATGCAATTTCTGTATAGCCTAGTTTATTTCATTGCAAAATGTTTCCTGCAAATATCATACATTACATTAAAAGATTCTTATTTTTTTAATGTCATTTCACATTTTGCATCAAACAACGGCGGAAATCCTATTCCACAAGAAAATTTTCCTTTTCTGCCTTTTTTACATGGCAACAAACTGAATCATAGGAAAATATTTTACAGAAATTTCGTTAAAAGAAAAATAAAATGTATATAAATGAAAAACGACAATTATTTTTCTCAAATGGAGTACAAAAATTTGGAAAAGAACAATTGAGTTTTTAATTCCAAGTCATGAGATGGGGGTATTCTTTTCCTTGAAAAAAAAAAAAAGAAGAGCTCAAATATGGTGGTGGGAAAATGGCATAGAAATACAAATTTATAACCAGAAATTGATTGGAAATTTTATGTTGAAGCAAACAGCGCTTAATAGAATCCGAGTTTTACCCATAAAAAATGATTATCCTCAGGTCATAGGATCCAACAATGCAAGGCTCTGGGAGGGATAGTATTATGGACTGCAGCTGGTATGAAGTATGAACCCAGCCCCACCCTACCTATCCAGGACAATTCTCCCCTTTTCCCCCAAGTAGTTATGCAGTTCAAGCAAGAAACAGTCTAGCAAGCTACTCAGCATCTTACCTTCTTCTCTTTCTTCCTTTCTCTTCGCTGGCGCTTCCTTTCCTCCTCTTCTTGCTGCTGTTTCAGGATCCTTTCATCTAGATCTGAAGACCAAAAGGAAAGTTATCAATTCTCTCTCAATCTCTCTATCATTTGGGTCACAATTCAATGAGAGTGCAGAAGCACTTTTAACCGTTGGGTTAGTGTCAGAAGGGATTCACACTCTCACGAGTCATATATGGGTGTTAAATGCATTCCAAGCCAAATTTATCAGCCAAGAGGAATCGAATCCCAGAACCAAGGTCTTATAAAGTTCAGAGGCAGGTCACAATAAGAGGACATTTATTTCTTTTCAAGTCCTACCTTGCTCAGTAAAGCTGCCTGCAACTTTGCGCTTCTTGAGATTTTCAAATCGACTTTGGACCTGCACCATTAAAAGCATCAAATGTGATCCATGTAACATTTTAATCCTTATTACATGATGTATCTGTGATGCATGAAACAACTATGCCCAATGCACATCAACAGAACGAACAGTGAACACATCTTGAATCATTTTTGTCCATAATATCTCTTCATTGTTTACACTTCAAATGTTTCACATCAACCTTCTTTTCTGCCAAAAACCAAACTCAAGTCAGGACCACAGAAAAAGGTCTCCCTACCAGTCTGATACATGTGGCACACCTGGAAGGGGGATAGCCATCACCATAATATATATCACATGGTTTCAAAGACCTACTCTTCAGCTACTTGGCCCAAGATATCTATTTCATGTCATCAATCAATTTAAGACCTATATCATTATTTCAGACACCATATGCAAGGAAGAAGTTCTAATAATAATAATAATAAATAAAAAAAAGGGGGTAACTTTTGGGTGCTCCGGTCCTAACTAGAATAAGACCATACCCAATGCTTGCATAATTTCTATTAAATCATGTTTTCAGGAAAATGGAGCAGTTCATGCACATTTTTAAATAATGTATGCAAGTACCTGTTCAAGAGATGCTCGCTCTACCCGCATCGACATACCCAAAGCCCTTTGATCTAAAAACAGTATCATGAGAGAACAATCAAACATCACCATAGAACATTTAAGCAGTTTCTGAAAGTTTATGGAAACCCAAGCCAGGAAAAGAACTCACGCTTCTTTCCATTAATGTGGTCCAAGTAGTTTGCAGAATCCTTAACTACACATTCACAAACTGCACAATAATATCCAGCCTGCAAAAAAAAAAAGTAAATTTCAGTACTAATAGCTGCAAAGAAACAGAGGATTTAGCTTAAAACACTGAACATGTATGATTATATATCATTTTCTGTAGAAGGGCAAGGAAACTTACACACACACACAGATTCTAATAACACTCGTAAAGGAAATCAATGACAGCAAGACAAGACCAGAAAATATACACGCCCAGAGGCTGTTGTAGAGCTCCCACTGATTAGCAGGCTCACATTCTAGACCAAACCGCCAATCTTAAAGACGAGTATTAAAGAAGAGAAGTGTTTCAACTAAATATATGGACGTAGTTAAAAAAATGTATAATGGTGTGGCAACTAGTGTAAGAACTGTGGGGGGCAGGTAAGTGAAGTCTCAACTACAATCAGATTACATCGAGGATCAACTTTAAGCTCATATTTGTTTGCGCTAATCATAAATGAGTTCAATAGAGACATTCAAGATTGGATCCCTTGGTGTATGCTTTTTGCGGATGATATTGTTTGGTGGATGAAACAAAAGCAGTGATAAATGCCAAATTGGAGTTATGGAGATCAACCTTTGAATCAAAAGGTTATAAGATCAGTAGAACAAAAGCAAAGTATATAGTGTGTAACTTTAGTAACAAAAGGACTGAAAATGAGGTGGTGAAAATTGACAATAGCGAGTCACCGTAAAGTGAATTTTATGTACCCAAGTTCAATGATAAATAGATGCGGAAACCAGGGTCAAAATACCCTATTGGGCTCGCTTATGGGCCCACACGGATACTTTACAACTCAAACAATCAACTGGACAGCAAATCTGTAATTAATGGAAGTCAATTTAACAAAGAAACAAACCAGCAAGTGGAACAACATGTTTGATGAGGAAAGAGTATTCTTGGAATGGACAACAACTTAATGGCAAGATGTAAATAAGGAGATAAGGATGGGAGGCTTAATAAAGGCAAGGTGAATTAAATAAAAAGAAAAACCCAATAAAGGAAGAGCTATCGTCTTCAAACTCTAACATCCAAAACCAGGAGAGAGAGAGAGAGAGAGAGAGAGAGAGAAAAAAAACAGCGGAGGGGTGCTTCTTTTGCAGGTGGAAGATCTTATTCTCAAGAGATCCAATCAAGCCAAAATTTCAGAGTAATCCATCACTCCAGCCCTCCTATTCTCGACTGAACACCACCCTGAAGATCAGCAAAAGGATTAATAGGGAACTCTGACATTGTAACCCGCAGTAGATCAGAAAACCAGACCTGAAGTTGCATTGGAACTTCCAGTTCAGGCAATGGTAGGGTCTCAGATTTGGCAACCTGGTCGCCTTGGGTTATGATTCAGTCCTAGAATCTGAGATGGAGAGATGAAGAGTCGAGAGAGATCAGTGCCTCTCTTGGACTGCTGTCGCAGAAGCAAGGGAGGGAGGGGGGGGCAAGAAAGCTCACACAACCACACCTAGCCACGTAGGCTCTTCACAAACAACTATTCAATTCATCTCAATCAAAATCTTATAAAGGCTAAAATTTATACTAATTAGGACTCTTAATTGTAATCTAAAACTGAAATTAAACTTGACTATAACTTGGACCCATAAATTTCTAAATAAACTCTTACCACTAATTAGCCTATTAAAACCAACAGAAATTACAAGATAAATCAAACCGATAAAAATAAAAATAAATAAATAACTATAATATCCTATTGAACGACCAATTGGACCTGATTCTCAATTTAGGCTCTCAAACGGGTTTGAGCCGACCCATGGAAGCCTCCTGCATCATAAATAAAGGAGATATTGAGGATGATTGATGCATGAGCGCTTCAATGGATCGACCCGAAACCGTTCGAGAGCCCGGACCAAGAACCGGATCCAATTTGGGATCAAAGTTACTGATTTGGGTTCAAGGTTATTAGTATCTTATAGGATTTATTTTATTTGGGAATATTTTTAATCTTTTATTTTTGAGTAGTTTCCAGATAGGTAAGAAGTTTCCAATTTGAGTCATGCTTTGTTTCTAATTCTATTAGTCTAGGTTTTAGGAAATTCTATTTCTATTTCAGTCCCAAACTTTAATCAAGAAGCTTTAATTTCAGTTTAGTATAAATTAAGCATGAAACCCAAGAATCCATTGCCTCTTGATACTTGAGTATTTACCATTTGGATGGCTCCATTTAATTACCAAATTGCCATTGCTTCTAGTATTTGGCTCCTAAGTATTTAAGTGGGCCCATAGCCATCTAGGTTGGGTCTTTCGGGGCCCATCGGCCCCACATTAATGTTGTTGCACGAAGAATTAAAATAGGATGGATGAAGTGGAGGGGTATTGATGGAGTGTAGTGTGATTGATGTGTTTCATTAAAACTCAAGAAATTTTCATAGGGCAGTTATATGACCAACAATGATGTATGAAAGTAATTTTTTTTTTTGGGTAATGGTATGAAGGTAAATGTTGCACAGTGAAGAAACAACAAATAGATAAATTTAGTGTAGCTGAAATGAGGATGATAGTATGGATGAGTGGTAAAACTCAAAAAGATAAAATAAGGAATGAACAAATTAGTGTTAATTTAGGAGTAGCTCCGGTACATGATAAATTGCGAGAAAGTCATTTGAGCCAAGGTTCAAAAACTTGTTTCGTTTCAGTGTTTCGATGGTTTCAAAACCAAATAATTACCGAAATTTCACCGGAACAATGTACTTTTTCCATGTGCTTTTGCTTGGCCATTTTGGGGGGCTAGTGGCTGAAATTAGCGAAATGAGCAAAACGAAACGACTGAGATGACCGAAATTTCAACAAAATAGTGCACTTTTTACATAATAATTCAGAAACGAAATGACCGGAATTTCTGCGAGATGATCAAAATATGAACAAAATTGTGTTTTTTTGTGTTTCTTGTGCAGTTTCATTTCGGTAAAAAAAAAACGAAAAATCCGAGATTTTGCCGAGTTTTCAAACCATGGTTTGAGGTGGCATGGGCATCTGCAATGGAGATCTTTGAATGCTCTAATACCGAGAGGTGATTCGACTCAGATTGAAGGAGATAAAAGATCCAAGGGTATGCCTAAGACTCTAAGAGAAGTGGTGAGGAAAGACATGCATGCTTAGGACTAGGAACAAGTATGGCATTGAATAGAGTTGATTGGAGGAAAAGGACCCATGTAGCCAACTCCATTTAGTAGGGATAAGGCTGAGTTGGATTGAGAGAGAGATATAGAGGGGACTAAATCCAAACATGTCTACACCCTAGAGAAGTACGAATCAAGAAGAGTAATACATACGTTCTCCAAAATCTGGAATCACTCCAAAGAAGCAGTTAGTCCACAAGAAAGTAACTCCAGAGAATTAAGTATTTATGCCAAACATGGCCCTAGAGGGTTTAGAGACTCTTAACAGAAGGTCCTAATATCATCCATTTGATGTTCAGACACGGAAATTTTCTGAATTGTCTCTCATAACAAATTGCTTTTCTTGGGGAACAATTTTTCAATGTCTTGAATCCATTTCAGGATTGGATGCCAACTTCTCCAAGCTACTTTGCGCCTGAAAGCTTTTAACAAGCTGGATTTTTATCCCCATTGTAGAGTTGGACCTTCATCATCGGTTTATTTAGGTCTCCCACTGGATGCTTCTTAGTGTCAAGTGTGTTTGAACCAGTAATACATCACATTGAGTGGAAGCTGGACAAGTGGACAGCAAGCAATTTAGGAGGTAACTGTACTAAAAGCTTCACTTCCGAACGTTCCCAAAGCGTTACTATCTCTTTCAACCGTGACAGTGGTGATTGGTCACATTATGGAGTTCAAATAAAGAGACTTTTTTGGGATGCATTTAAGTCTCATTTAGTAAACCATAACCAAATTTGTAGACCTAAACAACAAGGTGACCTTGGCATCAGGAATGCCTACTCAGTCAACAAAACCATTCCATGGTAATATACTTAAGGAGATTAGAAAACAGCTTGACAACTAATGGTGAAAGGTAACAAATGTAAAGGAGTTGATGATCTCGTGGGCCTTGTTCATAGAAGGTTCAAACCTTACACAAGGTTTAAGATCTCGCTCTCACCTCCCATATCGTTAATCCAAAAAAGAGAGAACTGGCAAGATCTCGCCGAGATTATGTATTTTTTCCCGGTCGACTCGGTGGTTGGTCTCGGTGGCCATATGGTCTTTGTAACCCCTGAAACTTGGTATTTACCCTATTGTAGGCCTTATAAACACAATGAAAACATCAGTATTTTAAAAATCAAGCATAAAATGGTACTTTGACTTCGTACCCTATGTAAGTAATCTCCGATTCTTCGGACCCTAGGCCAATATGATTCCACAATCCACATTCCACAATCAAAACATGACACAACATAATCATAAGAATTGAAAAGACATCATAGATATTTAATTAATTATTTAACAATTAACATTGATGACTAATGATCACATTCACATACATTGAAAATTAAAGTAACTCCAAATGTGGATGAGGAGGCAATATTCTCTACTCTTTAAGCTTCAATGAGTGTAGGAATGGAGAGCCTTAAGCAAAAACACCAAAATCATTGCTCCTTAGTGTTTTTTCTTCAAAAGTAGAAAGAGGCGAGATCTCCGCGAGATTTGGATCGAAATCTCAGTCGAGTTTTTGTACAATTATAACTCACCATACATCTCGTGTTGCTTTTTTGAAAAAGAGAGATATTAGCGAGGCGAGATCTTAAACCATGACCTTACAGAGTACAGATGTTCAACTTAGCTAAAGGAATTATTTTCCTTACATTATATAAAATTGTTCATCCTTGAGTATTTGCATTGGAGAATAAGTGCAGCCTGTTTTTTGAATTTTTTTGTTCTTTGTTTTTGTCCTTTTTTTTTGGGGGGGGGGGTGTGGGTGGGAGGGGTGGATGGGCTTATCCCTTACATGATCCTCCCCATCGAATAAAACCATTTTTTTATCCACACACATAGATGGGGAGGGGGTTTCGTTGAATATTTGAATGCAAGATGATAGAAAAATATCTATGTCCCAAAAACTAATAGGTCAACATAAAAGAAAAAGCGTCTCAAAATTGCAACGAATAACATACACACATGATAAATTATCATGGCATCAACAAGAATGCAGAACCAAATTCTATTGAACGAAAAATAAAGAAAGAAAGTACCTGCTGGCTTAAAGGAGCTATTGGAGTAACAACCTGCAACAAAAGTTATCACAAGTCAAGCTAGAAACAGCACCCCAAATACCACTAAAGTCATCTAAATTGAACAAGAAGGAAAAAATATAAAGTAAATGCAGGCTTCAGAAAAGCAAGGAGATTGATCTGAAAAATAAATAGAGAAAGATTTAATAGCAGATGCATCGTTGCAATATGATTAACCATTCCTATTATATGATTACTAAGGAAACAATTTCCCCATGAATGAAGGATGCACCGTACACAGTAGAACGCCTGAAAGGATCAGTAGCAAAGGGCACAACACAAACAATATTGCAAAAATTATTGCTTACAAGAACTTACACCTCATATAATTGAAATACCTCAGAATAGTTAAATCATAGTCAAGTAAAAAAGAAATCAGATTGCTAGTACAGCACTCCCAAAGTTTCTAGAACTGTATTAGCATAACAAAGTTAAAAATATTACAAGAGAAACCAAAACAGCTATTTCAACAACAAAAGCAAACTAGACAGAAACTGACAAACCTGGGTTTTTCCCAGGCGAGAAACTAGGTCTACTTCATAATCCCTGTGCTTTAAGGGCTTCCTTTGTACTGGAGGACCTTTTGCTGCAAATGAATTTTTAAAATTGATACATCAGATAACTCATAAACAACCCGAAATTTCAACTACTTCCTGTCACATTTCCACCAAAAAAAGGAACAAAGAATATAAACAAGAAAAATAGTTGAATTAAAACCACTTACATTTGGATTTAAACCGTCCCTCCTCGTCCTCCTGCATCACAATGCAAATTTAAAACAAAAGTGACTCAAACATACAAAAATAATTCAGAAGCTCCCAATTTAATCATTAAACCTGCATACCTTCTCCTCCCGTTCGCGAGCTCGTTCTGCATATTCTTCTCGGTTAAATTTCCTTCGATAGGTATTGTCAACACCAACGGCCTACAGATAGACAACAAAAGTAACAATACCACATCAACCAAATCTATCATCCTAGACTACCACAAAAGAAAAGAAGACTACTAATTTATGTGAACTCTCACAAAATGAAGCTTACATTACTGCCAGGCTGAGCCATCGCTACAAAATCTGCACCCAATTGCTCTTAAACTTGAAAGCCGTAGATTAGAATGTCCGGATGCTATTGTCAAGAAATCAACAATTTCAGCACTGGAAACATTTATTATTAGATAAAATAAAATATCAAAGTTACATATATGAACTCAAACCCTACCAAGAACACGAGTTCTTTGAATTCAAAACCCTATACCTATATGACTCGATTCAAGACTGTGTACAGAGAACGAAAATGAAAGTAATAAGTTCTGGAGAAAAGCTCAGAAAGAATAAAATTGATAGTAAAGTACAACAAGAACATCTACAGTGAGGAATGAAATCGTACTGATAGCTTATGATGTCGAAAAAGAAAGAACCCTAACGCTGGATTCGAATTCTACAGTGTAGAACGGAAAGGCCATGATGATCGATAAATTTAATAAGAATCGTTTTTCCTGTTTTTTGTACTCTGGATGAATTTGAAAAGTACAGAACCAGAGCCAGGTAAATGGTTTGAGACCCTACTCCCGGTCGGACAAGGGAGCTGAGGGAGACAACTAGATGGTTAAAATTTAAAATCAGTATAGAGCTTACACTATCAACTGGCAAGAAGGGCGTTTGGTCTAGTGGTATGATTCTCGCTTCGGGTGCGAGAGGTCGCGAGTTCGATTCTCGCAACGCCCCTATATCTAGATTTTTATATGTGACAATGGTTGAGAAAGTCTTTTGTTTTATATTAATTTTTCGTTGATCCATGGTTGGGACATGGGATATGGGACTGATAGACTTTCCTATGAAACCAGAAAGGGCGAGGAACAGGAGACCTAAGGAATGGCTGATACACTGAATGGGTCCAATTGGGGTTTTGCCCTTGCCATGGGGCATTTGTGCCTTTATGCGTGTCATTTTGGGGAGGCTTCTCTTCGTGGAAGAATTAGTTTTGGGGAGGCTTCTCTTCATTGAACCTCTAATTCTTCCACGTAGTCAGCGATAGTAGTTGATAAAGATCTTAAAAATGATGTTGTGGGTGTTAAGAGAATTGGAGATAAGATTATCGTCATTAAACTAGTGCTTGGGGACAAGATTCTTAAATATAGTTTGCACTTATGCACCACAAGCAAGGCTTGATGAGGGGGTTAAGGCACAATTCTAGGAGCATATGGATAAAATGATGCAAGGTCGCGATCAGGGGGAGAAAATTATTATCGGTAAAAACCTCAATGGGCATGTGGGTAAGGATTGTAGAGGTTACAAAGATGTGTATGGAGGATATGGAGTTGGGGAGAAGAACGCAGAGGGGACCTCAGTGTTGGACTTCCTGGTAGCATATGACCTTTGCATCGCAAATACCTTTTTTGAGAAAAAAGAAGCACTTTTAGTTACGTATAATAGTGGATTGCATGCAAGCCAAATTGATTTCTTTATGACTAAAGGATCCGACATACGGCTTTGTAAAGATTGTAAGGTTATACCCAGAGAGAGTTTAACGACACAACATCGACTGATGGTCACAGATATGCAATTTAGTACGAGACAACACAATAAGGCAATACACTTATGCCCTAAAATAAATTGGAGGCGACTAACTGCAAGGAGCACCCCTAAAGTCCTTTTCTGATAAAGTGATTGAACGAGGCATGTGGGGAATACTAATGAGATGTAGACTGAAATGAAGATCAGCATTAAGGAGGTGGCGAAGGAAGTCCTAGGTTTAACCAAGGGTGGGAGGCATACTCCTAGAGAGACATGGTGGTGGAACAATGAAGTCCAGACCGCCATGAAGACTAAGAATGACTGGTTTAAGACTTGGCAGAGGACTAACGAGGATGAGGATAGAGCAAGATATCACACTGCTAGGAATGAGGCCAGGAAGATTTTGGGGAAGGCTAGAGCAAAGAAATATAAGGATCTATACGAAAATCTTAATACAAAAGAGGGAGAAAAAGAGATGTATAAGATAGCTAAAGTAAGAGAAAAGATGGGCAGGGATTTGAATCATGTCAGATGCATCAAAAGTGAGGAAAGTAAAGTGGTGGTATGAAATGAGGAGATTATGAGGAGATGAGGTGATTATTTTTGTAACCTACTAAATGGAGATGCTGTGACAGATAAGGCGAACCCAGTTGGGGAGGAGGGTAGACATGAAACCAATACACCTGATGGCTATTTATTGCAAGTTGGCGAAACCAAGGTTAAAAAGGCCATACGAATAATGAATATAGGTAGAACTACGGGACCTAATGAGATCCCAATCGAAGTATGGAAGAGCTTGGGAGGACATGGTGTTACTTGGTTAACAAAGTTGTTTAACAAAATTTTGAGTACAAAATTTATGCCGGATGAGTGGAGGAGAAGAATTATGGTTCCGATTTATACGAACAAAGGGGATGCCCAAAACTATAATAATTATAGAGGCAAAAAACTTATGAGCCACACCATGAAACTATGGGAAAAAGGTTATTGAAACCCACCTAAAAGAGGAAACCAAGGTATCGGAGAATCAATTCGGTTTTATGCCAAGGAGATCCACAACAAAAGCTATTTACCTCCTAAGGAGGCTTATAGAAATATTCAGAACTCACAAAAAAGACCTCCATATGGTCTTTAATGACCTAGAGAAAGCGTACGATAGAGTACCGTGAGAGCTAATTTGGCATGTCCTAAAGAAGATAAGGGGTAAGATCAACTATATAGATATAATTAAGGACATGTACGAGGGAGTGGTGACAAGCGTCAAAATGGCATAGGGGCAAAATAACGAATCATTAATCACTATTGGGTTACACCAAGGATTTGCTCTAAACCCTTATTTGCTTACACTTATAATGGATGATTTAACCAAGCACATCCAAGACTTGGTTCCATGGTGCATGCTATTTGCCGATGATATTGTGCTAATAGATAAAACTGTAGATGGGATTAACAATAAATTAGAGCTATAAAGATCAAGCTTGGAATCAAGAGGTTTTAGGTCAAGCAGAACAAAGATGGAATATATGATGTGCCCCTTTAGTCAATCTAGAGGAGGGGAGTGGTGAAGCATGGGGAACAAGAACTACCGCGGAGGGACTGTTTTAAATACCTAGGGTTCATCATTGACAAAGAGGGGGATATCGACGATGATGTAGCCCATAGGATTAAGGTGGGGTGGATGAAGTGGCGAGGTACGTTGGGAGTGTTATATGACAAAATAATACCTATTAAACTCAAGGAAAAATTTTACAGGACATTTATACGACCAGCTATAACGTATGGAGCAGAACGTTGGGCGATTAAGAAGAGTACTTTGAATAAATTGAGTGTAGAGGAGATGAGAATGTTGCGAGGCCTATACGGCAAGACCAGGAGAGATATGATAACAAATGAGAGTATTAGAAATGACTTAGGGGTTGTACCAATCCAAGATAAACTCCGTGAGAGCCTATTGAGGTCGTATAGTCATGTGCAACGAAGACCTATGGAGGCCCCAGTAAGGAAGAGTGATCAGATTCATTTGAAGGGAACTAGAAAAGGTAGGGGAAGACCAAAGATGACTATTAACGAAGTGGTGCGAAACGATATGAAAACCATAGGGCTTGACTCTAGTATGACTTCGGATAGAGTTACGTGGAGGACAAGGACCCGTGTTGCCAACCCCCTATAGGGGATGTTCCCATGATGCGTCTTTGTATACTATTGTATTTCTTCTTTTATCCCCAAATCTCTTTAGCCGCTCCTTTATGCTTCTTTACTTTTACTTATTAGATCTATGAAGCCGACCCCATTCAGTTGGGATAAGGTTATAATTGTTGTTGTTTTGTTATTGTTTGATAGATAATGAGCATAAATTTAACATGTGAATAAAGGACCTACGGGCCTACCTGAACACAAAATTTAGTTCACACCACGTGGCAAAACAGGTGATCATGAATGGAAGACTCTTTCCACCTCCTTCAAGAAACCTTTTGCTCTTCTTATTGAAACATAGTCACAAGTATTTTCCATTTTTCCAATAGGCTTCATTTGGTTGCAAGGGGAATTTAAAGGGAAGGGAAGTAAAATTTTCATACTTAAAAAAGAAATACTTGTAATAATTACCCCATGTGATCTAATGTGATAATATAAACTACTTAATTTTTTTAACCATATTTAGTACTGATACATTTTACATGTAATTTGTATTTTACATATTATAGCAAAGGTTTTGGATGTAAAATGAAGTGAAATTTTATAACCAAATATGGAATGATTTGAAGTTAATGTTATAGTCACATGGAGTAATGATTACATACATTTATTTTTTAAGTATGAAAATTTTACTTTCCTTTCCTTTAATTCTCCTTGCAACCAAACATAGCTGTAGAGAATTGTAGAGATTATATAGTAAATTATTTCTTATACTACTCATGTAGTTGTGCCACATGGAAGAGTGATATAGATGTTAAGCTTTCTATGTAATTTTATGCAATCGACTTATGTTATAATTGCTCCATCAACATGCTTCCATATAAATTATTGTGAGCCAAGAAAAATTACGTCTACTATTTGTGCTAGACCATTGAAAAGATGAAATTTCATAAAGCAACATCGTAGGCTATTTGGTTGAGTTAGGCCACCTAATAATATTAGTAAAAATACTCAAAGAAATGGAAATTATAAAACCAATTTAGAAATATCGCAAACATTGTTTATTTTCACTTTGTAATAGGTACTTACCATTTGTCCATTGAAGTACAGCCTCGCTACAACCTTACACACTATACTTTCGTTCAGATAAACTAAACTTGGACTCAGTAAATATGAAGAGCATGAGATAAGTAAAATAAACAATTGCACAACAAAATTTAGTTCAAGACAATTTTCTATTAGAATCTTACATTAATTTTGGCGGTGGGGAAGAGGAGGGGTGGGGAGAGAGACTCTATTAAAGTAGAATAAGAATTAGAAGCAAAACCCACCTCATGAGAATTAAGGCAATATCAATGATCAAAGCATTGACTCCATCCTTCGGCTGCCTACTTTTTTTTGCTAACGACGAGTATCCAGGATTTCGGCGTAACTAGTTAGGTGGGCCCATACTGACCCCACAATCGCATGGATCAGGTCATACCAGGGTTGAATGAGAACCATTCAACTTTCACTGAAAGTAGTGAAGAGTACTAAACACTCATGTGTGAGTGGCCCAAGGTGTGCCTAGTGGGAGTCGAACTTAAGACGTCCGAGTTTACGGCTCGTATTAAGTTCGTTGCTCACCAACTGCGCTACCCCTTGGGTTAATCCTTCAGCTGCCTATAACTTCTAGTTGACCTCATAATTGTAAACATCTTGGAGCTCAAAAGGAAAAGAACTATGAAATTAACTAAGAGTTGCCTTGATCTTGGTCTTCTGGTCTTCTATTAGTGAAGTAGGAAACAGAACCTCAAATGTAACATATAAATCCCCTTTCTTTGAACTAAAATGCAATGGCATCCCTTCACCTTTGAACTTTCTCACTTTTTTGAGCTTTGTAATTCCCTTGAAGTATTATTTACAAGTCAATCCCTAGACTAGGAGTATTTCATTAATACATGCAGCATCTAAGGTTCAAAGCACATATTCATGCTCACCTTTGAATTGATGTCTACAAGATGTTCATCCAAATGTTGGATGGTCTTTTCAAAACCAACAAGTGCTTGGACCTGGAGCAAACCATGGCAATCAAATCAGCCAAAGGCGAAAACTGAAAATGTTTCCTTGTTAACATGATAAGAAATAGGGAGAAAAAAAGAAGGGGGGGATTAAGACCCTGTTTTTTTTTATCTAACAACCACATCATGGCTTTGGAGTGTAGTCCCCGTCCTTCTCAATGTCTATAATGTGCCCTACTCTCTTTTCTTGGCTCATGCCTAGGAATGAAGTGATTATTTTTATAGTCAACTTAGCAAACAATGCTATGATTAGGAAATATTGTTTATCTATCTATAATCCGGATCACGATGTTTTGTAATGCGTTACTTTAATTCATTTCATTTTTTATTAAACAAAAAAATGTAGGAAAAATTACTTGATTACTCACTTTTGAGTTTCCCTTTACAAGATTATCCAACTTATGTTTCAGTTAACAAAATCACACAAAATCATGTTTAGGTTTACCAAACTACCAAAAACAGGGCCTCCCTCACCACATCGGTTTCTTTTGACATTTTTATCCCTCATCTTCTTCTTCTTCTTTTCCTCTCTCATTCACCACCTGCAAGTTCTTTGCCTTCCCTATGCTCCCTCGAAATGTTCTCCACCGTTGTTAAAAAAATCCAGTATGAATATTATCTGGAGAAGACATTGAAATTGCAGAAGATATAGTAGAGAAAAATTAAGAGACTGAAACACATATAGCAGGAGAAAAAAAAAATTGAGAACTGAAAACGGAGGAACATATTACAGGTTCTCCTCTGATACCATGATAAGAAACAGAGCACAAGAATAAGGACTTTGGATTTCTTTTATTAAAACTGAAAGAAAAAGAAAAGCCTTATTTATAGGCAAAAACACATGTGTCTGTAATTACTTTCATCAATTGGAAAATATAACTAACAGAGCCACTTGTCTTCTTGTAACAACTATAACAACACCACTTGTAACTAACTGAGTAGTGGAAACTAACTCAATGGAGATTCTATTTGTCAAGAGTGATTAACTTCGATGTCAAGGATGAATCAGATCCAGCAGCAACAACAACAACTTGGTGTGGCTGCTAGTGGGATGGGACCACAAGTGGGTAGATGAATTTTGATAGTTCTCACCTTCAACAGCAGCATCATCAAATGGGTTAATGGCAGGTTTGGGTAGGGCTCTCATGAAACCGCACACCAAGATTTTTAGGTGCTGCCGGTGGAATCGATAGGGATGGTGTTCAAATACATCCATCAATTCCCCATTTTCCTTCATTCATCTAACAATTCAGGTAATGTTCTGGTTTCTCAATTGTTGGATGGAAACAATTACAGTACATGGAGACGAGCAATGCGCATTGCTCTTGGAGCCAAGAACAAACTAGGTTTTCTAGATGGTTCTTTTCTCAAGCCGACATATCCAGCTTTAGATGTGCAAACCTAGAATCAATGCAATCTGATGGTTATGTCATGGTTGTACAATATCTTAGTACGAAATCTCCATGATATTGTGATTTATGTTGATACAACTTGCAAGTTATGGTTGGATCTGGAGAATTGGTTCTCGCAAGGTAACATACCTCGCATTTATGAAATTAAGAGACTATTGCTCTGCTGCAACAAGATCATATTGTTGGATTTGGAAATCTGAAAGGGAAACTAGATTCTACTGTTGCAATTGCAGTTTTGGTCATTGTTGGTGTTTCTGCTAGTAATCTAGGGGCACATAATCTGCTTGTTGTGATGGGGTTAATA